>NC_057803.1:536543642-536767118 GCF_018294505.1 Triticum aestivum
AGGGGAGAGTATGTCTACGTACCCTCGTAGACCGTAAGAGAAAGTGTTTAACAACGCGGTTGATGTAGTCGAACTTCTTTGCGCTTCAACCGATCAAGTACCGAATGTACGTCACCTTCGCGTTCTGCACACGTTCAGCTCGGTGACGTCCTCCGCCTTGTTGATCCAGCAAGACGCGCGAGGTAGTAGATGAGTTCCAGCAACACGACAGTGTGATGACGATGATGGTGAAGTGATCTCCACAGGGCTTTGCCTAAGCACTACGAAAATATGACCGGGTGTAAACGGTGGAGGGGGGTGCCACACACGGCTAGGAAATTGTCTCTTGTGTGGCACCCCTCCCCACACATATATATATAGGTGTGGGAGGGGAGGAGGCAGCCCTAGGGCGCCTCCAATAGGGCCGGCGGCCACCCTAGGGTTTTCCTAGTGGTGCGCCCCTTCCATATAATGCACAAGGGAGAAGGAAAGGGGGGAGGCGCCCCTTCTCTTTCCTTTCTCCCTTCCGGAGATATGGTAGGAGGATGTGGCACCTCCCCCTTCCATCTAATTGGGTGTGGCTGCCTTAGGGGAGCGCACCAGCCCATGTGGGCTGGTGCGTTCCCACTAGATGGCCCAATAAGGCCCAATACTCTCCCGGTGCCCCCGGAACCCCTTCCGGTATTTCGATAACTTTCCGGTGCATTCCGAAACCATTCCGGGGACCAAATAGCATTGTCCTATATATCAATCTTTACCTCCGGGCCATTCCAGAGCTCCTCGTCATGTCCATGATCTCATCTAGGACTCCAAACAACATGTGGTCACCAAAACACATAACTCATACATTACCAAAACGACATCGAATGTTGAGCGTGCGGACCCTGTGAGTTCGAGAACTATGTAGACATGACCGAGACACCTCTCCGACCAATAACCAATAGCGGAACATGGATGCCCATATTGGCTCCTACATATTCTACGAAGATCTTTATCGGTCGAACCGTTATGACAACATACGTAATTCCCTTTGTCCATCGATATGTTACTTGCCCGAGATTCAATCATCGATATCTTCATACCTAGTTCAATCTCGTTACCAACAAGTCTCTTTACTCGTTCTGTAATACATCACCTTGTGACTAACTCCTTAGTCATTTGCTTGCAAGCTTATGATGTGTATTACCTAGAGGGCCCGGAGATACCTCTTCGATACTCAGAGTGACAAATCCTAATCTCGATCTATGCCAACTCAACAAACACCTTCGGAGATACCTGTATAGCATCCTTATGATCACCCAGTTACGTTGTGACGTTTGATAGCACACAAGGTATTCCTCCGGTATCCGGGAGTTGTATAATCTCATAGTCGAAGGAATAAGTATTTGACATGAAGAAAGCAATAGCAATAAACTGAAGATCATTATGCTAAGCTAACGGATGGGTCTTGTCCATCACATCATTCTCCTAATGATGTGATCCCGTTATCAAATGACAACACGTGTCTATGGTTAGGAAACCTTAACCATCTTTGATCAATGAGCTAGTCTAGTAGAATACAATTCTAGCATGAATAATAAACCTTTATCATGAATAAGGAAATATAATATAAAATAGCAACTTTATTATTGCCTCTAGGGCATATTTCCTTCAATAAATGCATTACTTTCAACCACACGATAGCAAACCTGGCGCCCTACAGCTCACACAAAGTTCATCATCATAATGATTGAGTTGGTGGTATGGATCTTCGCAATCACGATCCACCTGGCTTCCACCTTTAAGTTTCTCTACATGCTTTCCAGAGTAATTTACCCATCTTCCTTGCCTTCGAGATGAACATATCATCAATCCTTTATCCGGCCTCTACTGAAGATGCACCGCCCTACGAGCTAGACTTCAAAGTGTTGACATGGGAATCCTTGATCATCTTTCGCTAGAACATGTTGAAGGAAGGCGAGACCAATTTCCTATGAGACCCGAAAGGGGCCTAATGTGGACTAAAACATCGTCGTACTGTAGGAGAACTCTGGTCCAATGTAGGCATGGTGGCCTCACTACAGGATCACCGTAGGAGTAGGAACTCTAAGTAAACCCTATGTATCCTTTCTATGGCGGAGCTAGAAATGACTTACAAATATCTTAATTGAACTTTTCTTTGTACCCAAATCTTAGTTTTTGAGTTTTCTTGTTAGCGTTATATCTTATAATAGAGTAATTAATGAAGTTAGTTCACTCCAAAGTGCAATCGTAAGCAACACGTAAATAATGGTTTCACCGGGAAAAAGCTATGCCTCTCCCGCAGGTTTCTTTGATTCTCAAGATAAAAAAACGTAAGAACATGATATAATTGTGTGTGCAAAAGAAATGATTATGAAAAAATGTGTTCGATTTGAAGTAATAGGAAAGTTCAGAAATCCTTAAAACATAGTAAAACCAAGGTTTAAACATGTGTATCCATAAAAAAAGTTTTTAGCACATGCAAAGGTAAGATTTACATTCTAGTTATGCAACTTATGGTCGTTGCCTTGTTCTCTGCATAGGAATAGGAAAAGGAGGCTTAAGGGAAAAACCAAAGGAAAGTTTTCTTCATTTTTCATACTCCCTCTGGCTAGGAATATTGGTTTGGCACAAGAATTTTAGTCGTTAATTTAACCACCAAAATATGTATAATATGCCAAAAATATATGGGGGACGCTATGCTCGGCCGGCTGATAATGAAAATAGATTAACCACCTCGCTCACCGTTAGATGGAACCGCGAATAGCCATCCGATGTACTCACGTGAGCGGTGCTATCCTTTTGCAACAAGAGTAATGTTGAAGTAGGCCTTCTACCAAAGGTTACTTGTTGCAAATGACCCCGAAACATTATTTCTCTTCTGGAAATATTTGCAACAAAGGTAATGTTGCGGAAATCTTTGCAAGAGAGGATGTGTCACAGAAACATTGCTGACTCTTTCTACCATAATGTTTGCAACATAGCCTGTGTTGCAAAAAACCTTTTGCCGAGGGTGAGCGCCAGTGGCGTCGGTCGAAGAAACGCGGCGAGGCAGTGGCTCCACAAGGAGCTCGATCTCTATGGTCGCACACCGTGTAGAACGCGACCTGCATGTGGACGCTGAGCACATCTGATGCTGCCATCATCGACATGCTTGTCGGCGGCTAGCGCCAGTGGTGGCAGTCCGAGCAGCGTGGGAGGCAGTGACTCGACGGGGGGCTCTGAAGATGCACGAGAGGCGACTGTTCTCGAGGATTCATATTCTGCAACATACCAGTTGTTGCGATGGGGGAGATTGCAACATGAACCAGTTGCAAAACATAGACTATACAATAGGTCGTTCTTGAACCGTGTGTTCAAAATCAGATCCGACGACCATGAAGGCGGCGGACGCGCGCGACGCTATCAGTCCGTTGATGCCTAGTGTTTTCGAAATATATATGTTTAAAAACTTCATTCGATGACGAATTGAAAAATATATTTTTATGATATACAACACATTTCCCCCTAAATCGAAGACCTAAAAATCAATGCCTGATTCATATTTCCATCCGATGGGAGTATATGCGATTGTTTTGAATAACAAATGGATGACGAATGCCACCAAAAGAAAATATTCCCTCTAATAGCACCGAAATGTGTTTAGGTACATTCATTTTAGGGACAACTAACACGGAGGAGTATCCGCCGGGCCCTGCCTGCGCGGCGCTGGTGGCGGCGGGTTGTTCCTCCCCCCCCCCCCCGCGTGCGTTGGGGGGGGGGGGCACGCCCCTCTGACGGCGGCGGTGCTGCTCGGCCGGCAGCGGTGTGGCTCGGCGTCGGCGATCCCGTGGGCCACGGGTGCCCTTGGCGCGGTGGCACTGGTGGCTGGTGGTGCCCGCTCGGCCTAGATCTGGGCCCTTTAGGGCCTGATCTGGGCTGGTGCGGGCCGGCAGCTCAGCGCTGCAGTGTTGCTCCTTGGTGGTGGCGAGGCGTCGGTGGTCTATGGGCGGTGCTGGCTTCGCTGGTCGGCGTGCTGCAGCGTGGGGATATGGACTGTTCGGACCCATGTGGGTCCGACCGGGCCGTTGGGGCCTGGCAAGTCCTTGTCGCCGCGTCCGGTCGGCTCCGCGAGAGCGATGGAGGTTGTCCCTTCCCACCGGTTGAGTTGCGGTTGCCCGCGTGGCCGTTGTCTCCTTTCCCTCCCCCAAGTCTCGTGTCGGCGGCCCCAGTGAGACGGCGATGTTGGTTCGGTGACCGTGGTGGCACAGGTTGGTGGGCGGCAGATTGGGTGGTGCATTTCGGAGGATCCGGGGTGGTGGTTGTTGTTTGGGTCGGGAGAAATCCCTGGCGGCTCGTCCAGATCCGACGCGGTGACGCCTGCTTCCCACTGCCCTCCGCGTACCGGGGAAAACCCTAGGACTCATCCGGGCAACAACGACGGCGCCGTCACATTCCTTCGTGAAGGTGTTGCTTGGTACGCGACGCTCCGGAATGCTAGGAACGCGGTGGTACTTCTCCGGAGGGTGCAGCGGTTGCCGGTCTTCGTCGCTTAGTTGATCTGTCGGCGTCGGCATTTGTTTCTCTTCTCTTTCTCTTCATTTTCCTTTTGGGCTTGTTTGTGTTGCGGCCCCAGCGAGTTGGATGTTTTATAATATAAAAGCGGGGGCTTTATAATATAAAGCGGAGGAAAACCCTTTATCGGGATGTGGAGTTTCTACACCCAGGAGCAAATGCTCCTGGTGTGAACAGTAAAATCAAATAAACTAAAAAACTATTCAAAAAATTCTGAAATTTTTTTGTGCCATACTTTCACAAATGTTTGTTGTGCCTGCAAAATTTCATCGCAAAATCATATTGGTCGAAGGCGTGGTAAAAAAACAAAATCGATGCTCCGAAAATGTTACTTACAAAAGCATTTTGGAGCTCCGATTTTGTTTTTTTACACGCCTTCCACCAATGTGATTTCGCGATGAAATTTTGCGTGCACGACAAACATTTATGAAAGTATGTCGCAAAATAATTTTAGACTTTTTTGAACATTTTTTCTATTTTTTTGATTTTACTATTCATACCAGGAGCATTTGCTCCTGGGTGTAGAAAGGTACTTCCGCCTTTATCGTAACTAATATGGAGGAGTACTATATTCCTATATTTTTTACTTTGCTATTCATGTATATGTGAATCAAAAGGCCTTAACTTATAAAAGCCTAGGGCTTTCTTTGCCTCATGTCCACGCTGTCGTCGGTCCGCCTAGTCTCCGGTGGTTTTAGGATGGCGTGGTGGATCCCGACCCTTGCTTGAAATGTTCTTTTGAGTTTTGTTAGGTTTTGTGTCCTACTCAGAAAGACGAGACGGCGGCGCCTCTCTGAAAATGAAATAAGGTTCTCTTCGTCTAGCCCCCATCCTGATGGCGCGTCTAGCATCGTCGGTGGGTGTGTGGAGATGTGTCTCCAGTGGATCTGTCGTTGGTGGATTTGCTCGAATCTGGTCGTAATTCATCTATGTTTGCGCGTCTTTAAGTTGGATCCTTCCGATCAACACTACTCTTCAACGACAGCGGTTGCTGCTCTAGTACGCTGGTCCTATGAGGCCTTAGCATGACGACTTCCTGACTGTCTATTATAATAAGTTTTGCCCGGCTCCGCGAGGGAGGAGCGATGATGGCGGCACGCGCTCGGCTCGCTTCAGTGTTTGTAGTCGTCGTTAGGTGGTCTACGAATCTGCATGTAATTTTTATTATTTTTTTATATTCATCATATTACCATGACTGAAAATAAATATATCGAAAGTATTTAAAAAAAGCCTCAACTTAGGTGGTCCTACATGATTTCTCCTTCGTGAGTGACGCTTAATACTGCCTTGGCGTCAAGCAGCGTTGGCTCCACCGCGCGCACATACACAGGGAGTGAATCAGAGGGGTATAGTCTCCCTGCGTACGTGTAAGCATAAGCATCTACAATAAATAGTGGGGAGTATAAAAACCAAATGAGATTTGGCCGTAGCAAGTGCATAATTTGCACCTGTGACGCAGACCAAAAGCTGGAATTCTCTGTGGCGCCCGTGTGCAGCTGCCCCCCGCACTGCGTTGCGCTCCCTCTCTCCTCGTATATGTTGTGGCCCGGTTCTTGTGTTGCCCAACTTGCTGCTGCATACCGTCACAAAATTCAAGCATTTCCCACTTTTGGAACCAGGCAAGTGGCCTAAAGGCAACCAACTTGTTTCACCATGATTTTGATGTAACTTTTAAAAATAATTACGATAAAACTTCTGATCTATTCATTTTCAACCATCATATTATACTATCTCGATCCTAGTTTATTAGTCCCTTCGTAATTTATGCTAAATTTTGATCAAATATTTAACTGATAAAATATTAGTGCATGTCAACAAAAATTATATTATTTGATTCGTATTTGAACATAGTTTTCAATGATATATTTTTTGTGACATGCATTAATATTTTATTAGTTAAATTTATGGTCAAAATTTGGCTCACATAACAAATGAGGACCAATAAACCAGGACCAAGGTAGTAGTGATCTAAACGATCTTATATTTATTTATAGAGAGGGTACGATCTAATAAGAGGCAACACAAATTCACAACGTCCATTGCTGTCGCACAACTAGCTTATTTGCTCTCTAAAAAATAGCTTTAGAGAGTTCTGGCTGACAAAATTGTAGATGAGCTCAAGGATTGGAGAAGACAAAAACTATACATTCCAATCAAATGAAGAGAAAAAAGACACTCCAATCTCGAGGGTGAGCTTTTCATGAAGCACTTTGGTAACAATGTGATCATAGAAGCAGCATAACACAAATGAGATGTCTTCAAATTCATTCATGGAAATATTGACGTTGGGTCTCTTATAAATATTCCAGAGAGTTGAGATCAAAGATGTTGCACAACTAGTTTACTAAAATAGTACTCATGTGTCCCAAAAAATAAGACAATTTTCTAGTTCAATTTGAATTGAAAATAAAGTCTTATATTTTGGGACAAAGGTAGTATCGGTTAAAGAAAATGAATGTGCTGCATGAAAAAGGAACAACACAAACACCATGTTACTGCACATGGTGTTTTAGACGTCTGGTTTTGAACTGTTTTGGGAGTTGCCTGAACTTTCTAAAACGTCGTATAAAAGTAAATAGAGAGGGTAGTTTTTATCATTGATAAATACTATTTTTTATAAAGTACATACATATTAATTTTTTTGAAGGGCATGTACGCTTGTAATGGATACTAATGGTTACATTTTTGCAAGGACACTATAATTATTCATTAATCCATGTGAATAAAAACTTGCTACACATAGCTCTTTTTTTGAGAATCACACTACAGACGTAGATGCTAATATTTGCACATATACACTCACCCCAGAGCACATATGAGAGAGTGAGTCGGCGGGTCTTTTGAGATTGACGAAGTCACCACCGACACATCGCTATCGACGAGAACGTCGCCTCCACTAATCTAGTTCCGTATTTGTAGCAACAATCTAAGGTTTGGTTTCCTAGCAAAAGAAAAATTAAAAAAAAAATCAAATTATGGGTAGTACAAAAGCAAAAAATATGAATTCCACTTGTACAACGGGGTAGACATTTGTCACCCTAATACTCTGTGTTTTTACCAGCGAAAATACACTATGTTTTATACGCCTAACTAGTTATTCTTATAGAAAATAATTTTCCGCCCTACAAAAATACCTAAATATGCATACATTTTCCTGGACAAACATAGGCGGGGCCATACTGTGGTTGGCCATAGACGATGATGCTCTGAAAGAGGGCATTGTAATTATTGGAGTGGGCTCCAAAGGTACCTAATGAAAACAGCGGGTCCCGCGTTGAGAGGGACGTGTGTTTGGCGGTGGCCTCTGATGGAAGACGACTCTCACTTTCGTGAGCTGATGAGAGTGAAATAAAGCATGAAAACGTCTCCTCCCAAGTACTACTAGTGTGTGTTATTTATATATTTTCCACCATATATTCTAACCCATCACCTTAATTGCCAAAGGAGACCAAGCACAAATTGATGGAAGGAAACATCATATCACATGATTACAACTTCATTTTTATGCCATAATTAAGGTGGATCAGAAGATAAATACTTTATGGGATTCGTATTATTTACCCATAATATTAATGTGTGCATGAGAACCAATGGTTGGGTGGTTAAGAGTGTGGTGGCACCTCAAGCATACAATGGGATCAAACTTCAAGTTTGACGTTTTAATGTCTTATTATGTGGATTATTCTTTCAATAGAATTCGATGTTCTCGCCCATAACATGTGGTGACTTCGTTATTTTCAAGCTCCCAAACTCAACTCGGGCCTTCGGTAGGGTTGTGTGTATGATAGTGTGAGTGTGGGCATCTACATTGTAATTCATGTTCTAAATAAAAATCTAAGTGTGCACATGTAGATTTGTTAGATGGGTCCTTGACATTATATGCAAATTATATAAATATATAAACATGACCTCCATTTTTCTGCTTGTGACAACAAAAAATAATTAGTTATCATATTTTAATTCTCAAAACACTAGGTACACTCCCTCAAAAAGAAACAACACTAGGTACACATACACACATACTTTTGTAGGTGCTTATAGGGCGTGCATGCTTTTTGTAGGTGTGAGTGTATGTGCGTGCTTGTGAACATCTATGTTTGTACCATGCTAAAAAAGATTTTGCTCCTAGTTTTTCTTTCAAGATATTTTACTCCTAGCTAGCACAATAAGCAATGCACTTATATAAAGATAAAGAAAGCTATAAAGACATAATTTCACCGGTACATACTAAAATTTGCAGATACGCAAATAAGGGTGTAAATGCGAATCTCTCCTCTCATTTATTCAAACAAAGATCGAATCCGGACACACGATTTGTGCAAATATCCATCGATCCGACAACTACCCCCTCACCATCATCACCGAAAAATGGCTCAAACCGATTAATGCGAATCTCTCCTTTCATTTATCCGAACAAAAGTCGAATCCGAACATACGATTTGTGCAAATATCTATCGATCCGACAGCTACCCCCTCATAATCATCTCCGAAAAATGTCTCAAACCGATTAGGTGGTTGAAGCGAGAAATTGTGATTCATCATCACAATAAACACATGCCTTTCAACATCTAAAACCATCCGCAACGAGTGTAAAATGTGAAACAGCAAAATTACCCCGTGCAAGCGTAGCAACAACAAATTTTGCACTGCCAGCAGTGGCTTTGTTCCCCTCCAATAAAACCATGTTTCAATAATGCGTAAAGTACCACCACCCCCGCTTTTCAGTTGGGTTTTCCCCTTTTTAAAAGATTTAAATAGCCCAGAAACGCAGCGCAGGCGAATCCAGCGCCCCCAAAAAATTGCCAGAGAGAGAAGAGAGGCGAGCGTATTTCTTCTTCCCCCTCTCGGAAGAGGAGGAGGGCTCCGTCCGCAGTCGCAGGGGCTTCTCGCGAGGCCAGGCCAGGCGAGGCTCCTCCCACCACCACCCCGTTCACCAGCAGCTCGTCACCGCCACCTCCGGCCGCATACTATTATTACCACCGCCCCCGCAAATCCTCGCTCCCTCCCCGTTCGTCCTCCGGCTGATTGATTGATTACCCCCCCTAAGAACCGAAAATAAGAAATAAAGATCTCCGCTTTGGCCGTCGATCTCCGGTGAGGACCCGCGCCGCCCGCTCTCGATTTGTCTTTTTGGTTTTCTTGCTTTCCGGGGCGCTCGTCCGTCCGGGGATCCGATGCCCGGCGCCGCGCCTCCTTTTGCTCACCCGATTCCGATTTGTGTTCCTGCAGGTGGTTGATTCTGCGAGCGTCTGCTGCTGGTTCGTCCAATCCGTTCGGCCGGCTCCTCTCTTCGGTTTCCTTTCTCAGGTGAGTTGGATTCGCTCTGTTAGCCTCAGCTGTTTCTTTCTTCTCTCCCCCCCTGATTCGTCTGCGTAATTGCGCGCCTGTTTCCGTTTCGCAGGTTGGATCGAGGGCATTAGGCAGGAGATGGACGTGGAGGGCAAGATGAATTTGGAGGTGAGTGGTCACTCTGAATCGGAATTCTCATGAATTATTCCGTTTCTCTTTGAGTTCCAATTGGAAAGCCTGATGGGTGCTCTGTTGATTTGGGAGTAGATTGGATCCAAGGACATGGAGGTGGAGAGCAAGAACCTGAAGCTGGAGGAGCCACTGCCTTCCTCCGCGATGGACATGGACGAGCCTGGTGTTGCTGAGAGTGGCGAGGTGGATGACAGCAATGGCAGCTCCAAGGAGTGCCCCTTGACCCCCAGGGATTCCATGACCTCCAAGGTTCCTCTGGCCAAAGAGCCGAGATCAGTCAGCACCGACTTTGGGGATGAGCTGGACCTTGAGCTTGGGAGTGGAGAGCCAGAGCCCGGCAGGCAGCAGGAGAGGAAGCTCTCAAGGCAAGACCGGATCGAGCTCAGCCAGTTGTTCCAGCATGCCGTGAGCTCTCATGATTGGGAGTGCGCCGATGGCTTGCTGGCCACAGCTGATGCACAGGGACTCAATGATGTGCTCTGCGTGGCGGTCGATGCCATTTGGTTCTTGAGCGACAAGGAGGAGCTGTATGCCATCGTCGCCTTGATCAAGAGGATTGTGTCGGCGGGTGCGAATGATTTCACACGCGCCGCGCTCCGGACATCGTTCCTGGCATCGTGTGTGTCGGCATGCAGGGGGCGGACGACCAGCCTCGCCGATGCCGTGAGCTTCATGGGTCAAAAGTAAGTCTGTGCAAGATGGTTTGTGATCGTTACAGTTTGTCTTGAATCACATGCTTTGCAATTGTATTACTTGTGTCGAATTCGATAATTCCAATTCATGGATTTGATCGTTACAGTTTGTCTTGAATCGCATGCTTTGCAATTGTATTAGCTGTGTCGAATTCGATAATTCCAATTCATCTTTACACCTTATATAGTGTATGGTTGTGACGCCTTTGAATAATTCTTAGGTTGCATGAACGCCTCCAAGAATCCCATGGCGATGAGGTATTGAAGGCAGAGGCAAGTGCAAAGGTACATAAGTTCACAGAATGGGCTCTGAAGTGCATAGGATTACACGCCCGTGTGCGGGCGAGTAGGGGCAAAGGAAACCATGGCACAATCATTGAGGTTCAGCTTCAGCTATCTGCTTTCAAGACATTTCTGGATATTGCTGATAATGATCTTACCGGGAAAGATTTCACTGAGGCCTTTGATGCTGCATGCTTTCCTCTTACACTGTTCTCAAGCACCTTTGACCAAGGATGGGCTGCAGGGATCTCGGCAGCTGCTATACAAGGTCTGTTAGAGCTGTTGGTAGAGGGTGGCGCAGACAATGTGAACCAATGCTTTCTTGAAGCTGCACGCTATGGAAGCACTGAACTCGTTCGCATCTTACTTCAGGTAATGACAAAGCATCATCCTCATGTGCATCTTATTCTTACTTCAGGAGATCATAAAGCATAGTGAGACAATTTAGGTTAATGACACCTGTTGAGCAGATAATGTAGGTGCAACACAACTAAATGGTTGTTAGTTGCTTCCAGCACACAGTAGTCCCCTGGTATACATGTATATGGAAAGTCTGAAACATTTTCTGGCTTACCTTATTTCCTCTGCTAGTAACTGGACCTTTTCTTTTGACTGGGAATCAGACCTTTCTTGTGGAGCTTGCCATCATGTTTGAATGTATTCGGCGTAAACTGCTCCAGTCTTCATGCACAATGCATTGTGAATATACATGCGCCTAAACGACTGAACCTTTAAAAATTGTGTGTAGACCATATAATTATTCTCATGAATCAGTTCATAGACTGCTTACTGATGACGGTCTCATCCAGATCTGTAATGGAACCTACTTCATGTGGTGTTCATCATGGCAATTTAGGTGGAATGGCTCCTGCTTACCTTAGAGAGCCTCAGAAATTTGTGTGTAACTAAGTTGAGTTAGTGCTTTGAAGATATTAAAGTAAATATTTGAAATAGTAATTGAAGATAGTCATCTTGATGGCCAATCTTCCCATTATATAGAAAAATAACTAATTTTATACTTTTACTTGCATGGATGATCAAGCGTATTAGAATGGTGGAAGATATTACAGAGTTGACCTGGAAAGTATGATACAATATTTAGGCAGCTAACACAAACGGAGACATTGATTATTTTTGCAACTCATTTCTGTATTGCATTGCTATTCAGGCCAGATTAAGAAAGCTATGTAGGTTCACTATGTATAAGGCATGAGGCAAAAATGAGCAAAGCTCTGCATACTCCCTCAGTTTCCTTTCTAAGGCATATTCTTTTCCTCGTTTTATTTCACTCTCCTTTTACTATCTCTCCCCCATTTCAATGGTACTTACGACAAGGAGTGGACATTTGCTCATCTTAATATATGGTCAACTTAATCCATTCCCCACCTAAAATATGAATTGTATGTTTGGAATGATGGTAGTAAATTTTATCATTTGTTTTTAAAATTAGAGTAAATTTTATAATTGTTAGGCCATTTTTCAAATATGGCAGGTAGTGATATTAATTTAGCGGCGCTTGTGGATTTAAATCATTTACTTCCTTCCCTTTTCTAAAATATGTAAGAATCCTCTAAAAAAATATTTATGAGGATTAATACTTTCCTCTAAAAGTGTATATAATTTTTTTGAACGATGTAATTTAGAAGCTATATTTCTTTTTAAGAAGATTTTCCTATTTATCTTTTGCTTTCTGACATATGAGAAATTTCCTTTTTCTCTTGGCACAAATGTATCCTCAATCATTGGCAGCATTTAACGTATTTAATGTTTTCACTTTTGTTCAGATTGCTCAAAGGAACAGCTTGGACATTGATGTGGATCTAGCCCTTGGCTTTGCTGCCCACTACGGGAAACTCGAAACCATGGGGTGCTTAGTTGAGGAAGGTAATACTGTCGCCTTCCTTGGCCCTTTAATGCGGGCAGCTGAGCGTGGATGCTTTCAAGTTGTGGAATGGTTTGTGAACCGTGGCTGTCGGGACATGGAGCTTTGCCTGGCCCTTACTGCTGCCACCTCTAGTAGCCAGGTTGAAGTTGCTGCGTATCTCCTGCCTCTAGTCCCCCAACTTGTTCTTGCACCACTCAGCATCGAGATTGTTAAGGCTGCTGGCGAGAGGAGCACAGGTTCCCTCCAAGGTGTGGATTTTCTTCTCCGGTCGGACTTCCTCAATGACCCAGCCGCCACATATGCTGTAGCAGACAGCATAGCAAGATGCGCTGATGAGGCTGTAGATGCGAAGCTTAGGCTGTTCATGCTCGAGCAGTGGTCAGAGGAAGCCTTCAACAAGGGATTCGTGTCTTCACAAGAGCACTTTGTCAACATTACAAGGATAATGCAAAGGGGCGAGTCGCCGGTCGTCCTGAGACAGCTCCCGCTTCAGCTGGTGATCGCCATGGCCTACCTGCCACTGTACAGGGAATGCGTCGGGTCAGGTGGGCGGCTTCTGCCGCAGAGGCTAAGAGGCCAGCTCGTGGAGGCTGCAGGCAGGCTGGAGGGCCGGCAACTGGACAGGGGCATGCAGCAAAGCGAGCTGCTGGCCATCCTGGAGCACCACCTCCCGCGTTTTCTCGTTCAGACTTGAATGAAGGTCGCAACCTGTACTCAAACCGCATCGGCATTGGCACCGTCATTGTCATCGGTCATCGCAAGCAAGTAGCGAAGGGCGTCGCACCCACCATCCATCTTCATCGTACCCTGCTTGTCGACATCCGCAATGATAGCACCACCCTGAGAGGCTCACCCCCCCGACTCTCCCGCAGGCGCTCTTCGGAGAGTATATAGTTTTGGTACAAGGTGTTGTGTTGTGTCGTGTCTCGTGTGTGTGTGTGTGTCGTCTGTGTGTGTCTTGTGCGAGGCGTCTGTTGAGTATTTACCGGAACCGCAACCGTCAGAAAAAAATGATATAAGCGTCGTCGAGAACATGTTTCTCCAGTTTTCGGTAAACCGTACATATGGCCTTGTTTGCTGCTGTTGTTGTCTTCCTTCCCAAACATAAAACTGAAACCAAATGAAAGATGGCTGCTCCTTCAGTTGTCAATCTCTTGATGGGTGGCTGTTCCTGTGACTGTGTGCTGCATCTGAATGTACGCACACACTGCCTGAGTGAGTTAATTTGCTGAAACCAAAACTGATGGAGCCTGAGACATGACACAGCCTGCATTCATTCATTCATTCATTTGGATGTCTTGCAAGTTGCAACCAACAAGTCAGGGTAGTACTGGAACGCCTTCAGACGGGGGGCCCTCGCCCGGGCGTAAATGGTCTTTAGATGTCCTGTCCCTTGGTGCCAACAGAAACCCTGCAATGAGTGAGAGAGAGAGGGAATTCAGAAATTTGGTCAGTTGAAAAGTCCCAAGTCGCCGTGACAGAGAAATGTTCTTTAGGAAAACAAATGATGCAATATTTGATTATTATTGTTGTTATTTTCTGGCGTCGAAGGAATATATATCATGTATGTAGTGGAGCTGAAAAGAGAACAAAAGCAAGCAAAAGGTTAGGAGAGGAAAAATGATAGGTGTCGCAGTCGTCGCGCTTCAGAGATTCCTTTGAGTATTTTGCTTGCGAGTTGGGGTCAGTAACGAGTTCAAATTTGACAGCGCGGGAGAAAAGATAATGAACTTGGGCGGGTGTGTGCTCAGGAGGTGACACCAGTCAAGGGTAGGGCTATAATCAATGGAAGCTAGGAGTACATGTTTATTTAAGCTCTTATATGAGCCCTAGGAGTTTGCCGTATGGCTGCAGACTCTGCAAAGGCTTTTCCTCCGGCAACAGCAGTTCTGGTCCATGGCTTGGCAATAAGAGCATATCTCAAATAAATCATGTCAGTTAACCTAGGTCGTTTGCGCCATCTTCATATGCAGACACATGCTTCCCGGCGTGTTTCGGAAAAAGTTAGCAACGTTTGCAAATTCAGTTTGAAAAGGACTTTTTTCCTCTGTTTTGAAGCTGCTCAACCAAAGAGTAAATTGTACAAAACCATCACTTTGAAGGTAAGGTTTGCGAAAACCACCACAATACATTTTTTTTTGCAGAAAACACCGTGTCTTCGGTAATCTTTTTGCAAAAAACACTGATCAGCGCATCTTACTCTGTTAAGTGAGATTATGATACATGAGTCCCATTTTTCGCTGACGTGGCATCACATTTTGCCAAAGACAGTGTTAGATGGGTAAAAATGCGAAAACACCCGCAAGGTTTTTCCCTGTGTTGTCCAGGCCCTTGCCTTGTTCTGCCATCACAGTCAGCCGGAGCTCCCCATCCCGCGCGCCGTCGCACGTAGCAGCTCGCCGGAGCTCCAACCCTCGACCTCGCCTGCCCCACCCCGCCGTGCTCCCGCCTCTGCCCGGCCCCGCCACGCTCCCGCCTCTGCCCGGCCGCGCCCGCCTCTGCTTGGCTGCGCGCCCACCGTCATGGCAGCCGCGCCACCACCGCCCTGCTTCGCCCGCGCTCACCGCCGCTCTGCCAGCCGTGCCGCCGCCCTGCTCCGCCCGTGCCCGCCATCCTGCCACGCGCCGCCGCTGCCTTGCTCCGCCTGCGCCGCCGCCGCCCTGCTCTGCCAGCCACGCCCGCCGCCACCCTGCTCCGCCTGCTCCCGCCGCCGCTCCGCTAGCCGCGCTGCCGCCGCTGCGCTTCGAGGAGCGAGATGGGATCGAAGGGGAGTGGGGCGTGGGTGGTTGCGGTTGGGGGTGCGCTATTGCGTTTTTCTTTTTGATTTAGGGGTTTCTGTGAAAAACTAAGGGCTAGTTTTGTAAATTCAGAATAAAAGTGATCTGGCACGAAATATTACGCCATGTAGGCAAAAAAGGGCCCCAGCTGTCGTAAACGTGCTCAGTGGAGCCAAATTCGTCGATCAATGTTTTTTGCAAAAAGATTACCGAAGACACGGTGTTTTCTGCAAAAAAAAAGTATTGTAATGGTTTTAGCAAACCTTACCTTCAAAGTGGTGGTTTTGTGTAATTTACTCCTCAACCAAACAATAATAATTCAAGTTAGCAAAAATGGATGGCTTGCGTGGTGGGCCGGTGAGTGATTAGGCCGTGTAAGGTGATCCATAGGAGCTGGTGCACTGTGAAATTTGCTGTATTTTCATTTTGTTTGGGAAGAATCCATTTAACCCTCTCAAGTAGACTAAAAAAACCTCTGAAGTTTTCACTTCGACTTCGCTTCCTGTCTTTCAAAAAAAAAAGACTTCGCTTCCTCAGCTATTCTTGGGGACATCCTACCTTCTGAACATTCAATACTGCTGCAAATAGTCTTCTAGTTCGGATCTGGAGGGCGGTCTGGCCACAGAATTACCAAACAAAGGTTATTCAGAGGGTGAGATGACCCAAATGACAATTGAGGAGGGAAAAGTGACTCAAGAAAAATACTTGAGGGCGTTAAATGGGCTTTTCTCATTTTTATGATAGGCTGAAAAAGAACACGAAGTCACCGGGCCTCGCTGATAGGCAATCTATAATCCTTAGCTCAGTCCATCAGTTACACATTGGTTGCCTAAAAAAAGTTATTGTACATTGGTGGGCACAAAACCCTCAACCTTTCAAGGCCCTGACCACACCACACCAGGCTGGGCTCAAATTCTAGTTTTAAGTGAGAAGAGTTTGGCTCATTTTTTCTTCTTTACTTCTCCTTTTATTTATTTTTTTGCGAAAATGATCCAGATCTATTATCAAAGTTTAGCGGAAGTATAAAGCATCTCGAACATAATAAAAATTACATTGAGATTCCAAGACCCCCAAACAACCACAACGAGCCGCCGACACGCCGCTGTCGCCGCTCCCCTACCAGAGCCGGCTTGACCTTGTCGATGACAGCTAGGAAGTCTTCGTGCACATGCCCCTAAGGACCAGCGCCCTGGAGCCGCAGTCGTCGCCGTTGAACCCTTGCATAGATCTGAAACACCTGACACCAAACCTTGCCACAAGATGAGAAACCCTAACCTCACCGCTCCAAAGATTCGGCAGGAATCTAAGCCGGAGCTCCGTCGACTACGTCCAGGCAGACGTACTCGAGGAGGATCGGAGTCAGGAAGACAAACTCGAAGAAGTAGCGCTGCTATCCGCCCGAGCACCGCACCTGCAAGGACTAAAAAACCCTAACCTAAACTACTAACCAGAGCGGAGGCATCGGGATTCCCCTCCCCACCACCGGCCGTCGGAGCGGCAGGCGGAGGGGAGTCAAATCCACGGGCTCACTGGCGAAGTTTTGGAGAGAAGAGTTTGTCCTAGCCGCCGAAAACTTACTTCTCCTTTTATTGTGTCTAAAAAAAATCCCCTTTTATTGAGCTGTTTTATGCTTCATTACAGAAGGAAAAAAAATCTCCTTATATTGAGTAGTTTACAGATTGGCACAACAGCAATCCCTAATGTCGATGGTTTTCTGAACTTTGATAATGGTGTTTTTTCTATCAAGATCTAAAGTTCAGTTTCAAGGCTCTATATAAATATTTGCGGCAAATGAGTTTAAATTTTACCTACAGCCCTTCAATTGATTTGTCTTTGGGAATTATTCTACTGATCTAATAGATAAACATTACAGTGGATGCAACATCATTGTTGCAAAACAAAATTAAATAATAAATAAACAGTTTTTCCTGAGAAAAAATAAATAAACAGTTGTGGTGCTATAATCAGTTGGTGGGCCGGTGGGTGATCGGGCCGCGTAAGGCGATCCATAGGAATTGTTGTAGTGTGAAATTTGGTAAGCGTCCTCGAGAACATGTTTCTCCAGTTTTCGGTAAACCATACATATGGCCTTGTTTGTTGTTGTTGTTGTTGTGACTGAAACATGGACTAGTCATCTGTAATCTTGCCTTCCCAAACATAAAACTGAAACCAAATGAAAGATGGCTGCTCTCAGTTGTCAATCTCCTGATGTGTGGCTGTTCCTGTTCCTGTGCTGCATGCACGCTTACACTGCCCGAGTTATTTGCTGAAACCAAAACTGATGGAGCCTGAGATCTACACAGCCTCCATTCATTCATTCATTCATTCATTCATTTGGATGTCTTGCAAGCTGCAACCAGCAGGTCGGGGTTGTACTGGAACGCCTTCAGACGGGGGACCCTCGCCCGGGCTTAAATGGGCTTCAGATGTCCTGTCCCTTGATGCCAACTGAAACCCTGCAACGAGTGAGTGTGTGCGTGTGTGTGTGTGTGTGTGTGTGTGTGTGTGTGAGAGAGAGAGAGAGAGAGAGAGAGAGAGAGAGAGAGAGAGAGAGAGAATTCAGAAATTTGGTCAGTTGAAAAGTCCAGCTCGTTGTGACAGAGAAATGTTGTTTCTAGGAGAACAAATAATGCAATCTTTGATTTATTATTATTGTCTGATGTAGAAGGAATATACGTATCATGTAGATGTAGTGGAGCTGAAAGGAGAATAAAAGCAAGAAAAAGGTTAGGAGAAGAAAAATGATAGGTGTCGGTGTCGTCCCCGTTCAGGGATTCCTTGGTTTTCTTTGCTTGCGAGTTCGGGTCAGTGACGATTTCGAATTTGACAGCGCGGGAGAGGAAGAGAATGAACTTGGGCGTGTGCTGATGATGTGACACCGGTCTTGGTGCCTTCTTCTTATGCAAACACATGCTTCCCGGCTTGTTTCGGAAAAAACTTAGCAGCGTCCGAGCACTGAGCATTACCAAATTTATTATAGTGTTATTAACTGTATTCGTACTATAAATTTTTTATTTGAAAATTCAGTTTGAAAAGGAGTTTTTTGCTCTCTGTTTTGAAGCTGCTAAAAAAACAAGTTATGCAAAATGGATGGCCTACGTGGTGGACGGTGGGTGATCGGGTCACCTAAGTCCATCTATAGGAGCTGGTGTAGAGTGAAATTTGTTGTATTTTCATTTTGTCTACTTCGCTTCCTCGACTATTATTTTTGCGGACATCCTACCCTTTGAACTTTCAACACTGTCGCAAATAGTCTCTTAGTATTTTAACACAGTACAATGAAAATCGCTCACATAGAGCACTGAACAAACATCGCCGGAAGCCTGAAATAAATCAAGGAATATTGTGAGCACCAATGTCAAGTTGAGGACTTAAACTCTGATGAGCTACGGATACCACTGTCCTCCTAACCATTCAACCACAGATTGATTTGCAAATAGTCTCTTAGTTCGATTTGAAGGGCGGTCTGGCCGTAGAATACCAAACAAAGGTTATTCAGAGGGTGGACTGGCCCAAGTGACAGTTGAAGGGGCGTGGTGGGGGTGGTGTCTGAAGAATAATACTTGGGTGCCCGTTGTAGGCCATTTTGCAAACGGGCACTGAAGCACACATTTTGTGCTGCGAGCTGGGCCGACCCATCTACTTTTTTTTTCTATTTTTCAAACCGAAAAAGAAGTGCGGGTGAGTACCGCAACATGAACCGGCGACCTGCTGCTTCGAACTAGGTTGCACTAACCACCCCGTCACCAAACCTCACGTGATTACAATCATCTTTCCCTTGTTTTTCTTCTTTCCACTTTTCTTCTTCTTTTTCCCTTTTCCCTTTTCCTTCTTCTTTGTTCTTTTTTATTCTTCCTGGTTCGATGAACTTTTTTCAAATCATGGAATTTTTCTTCAAGATCAATGATTTTTAATCAAAATTGATGAACTATTTTTTTCAAATTCAATGAACTTTTGTTCAAAATTGATGATCTTTTTTTCAACTTTGTGATTTTTTAAAATCAATGAACTTTTTTTCAAATCTAATGATTTTTTTCAAATCCAGTGAACTTTTTATAAAATCCGGTGGATTTTTTTTTCAAAATTGATGATTTTTTTAAAAGTTTGTGAACTTTTTCCCACATTCGATGAACTTTTTCAAATTTGTGATTTTTTTTCTAAAACCTGTGAACACTTTTTAATCCAATTTTGATTTCTCGGCATCAAAATTTTGAATTGTTTTTGAAAATCGATGATATTTTTTGTAAATTTTTGAACTTTTTTAAATGTGTAAAATTTTATTCAAAATCGATGATTTTTTTTAATTTGTGAAATTTTATTCAAAGTTGAAGAATTTTTTTTAAATCGGTGAACTTATTTTCCAAAATCATTGAATTTTTTGAATTGATGAACTTTTTTTCAAAACCGACGAACTTTTCTTTGAATTCCACAAACTTCTTTTTCCATGTTGGTGAACTTGTTTATTGCAAATCTATGATTTTTTTACAAATGATTTGTATGGGTGCAAATTACTATATGTTAATGGTGTCCGAAAAGAAGCATAAATAGCTCTGTTTCCGAATTGTAAACAACTAAGTTGTCTTGGTGCAGTGGTTAGCGTGCTAAGTTGTTGGCCATTGATGTAGGTTTGATTTCCACCTCTCCCATATATTTGATGGTGCCATTTTTTTTTTGCATCTGTTTTTTTCGAAGATTGCTGGGCCGGAGATCCAAGCGGCGTTGAAAGCGCCATATAGGAGCTCCCCAATACTTGAGGGTGCTATAAATGGGCATTTTCCTAGACATTTCTATGGGAGGCCGAAAAGCGTTGAAAGCGCCAAATAGGAGCTCCCCAATACTTGAGGGTGTTATAAATGGGCATTTTCCTAGACATATCTATGGGAGGCCGAAAAAGAACACAAAGTCACTGGGCCTTGCGAATAGCCAATCTATTATCCTTAGCTCGGTCCATTAGACCCAGATGCAGTGGTATTAATACTAGATGTTGTGTTAACATTTCTCAAAAAAAAGGTGTTGTGTTAACAAAAAATATTAGATGTAAGCAGCACTTTGGTCCATTAGTTATTGGTGGTGCACTAAATCCTCAACCTTTCAAGGCATTGACCACACCAAACCAGGTTGGGCTCAAATTCTAGTTTTCAGTGAGAAGAGTTTGGCCCATTTTTTCTTCTTCACTTCTCCTTTTATTGAGCTGTTTTAAGCTTTATTACGAAAGAAAATGTACTTGCTTTTCTGAACTTTGATAATGGTGTCTGTTCTATCAAGATCCGAAGTTCAGTTTCAAGGCTCTATATAAATATTTTGCTGCAAATGAGTTTAAATTTTACCTACAGCCCTTCAATTGATTTGTCTTCTGGGAATTATTCTACCGATCTAATATATAAATGTCACTATGGGTGCAACATCATTATTGCAAAACAAAAATAAATAATAAATAACAGTTGAGGTGCTATAATACTCATTACCAGGACACATTCAGCTGCTGACCATGCAATGATAGTAACACCTTCTGAAATTTCTTCATCTCCACAAAATTTCAAAGGTCGCCTTGTATAGTTCAAAAAAAAAAACAGAATAACACAAAATGTCAAAGTCTTGCAAACCTTATTAAGAGGAATTGGCATGGAAGCCCACAATGTGTATTTTGTCACCATGAGGAGACAATAAAACATTTATTCTTCCAATGCAAATTGGCTCGTTCTATATGGTCAGTCATCCAAATAGCTTCTGGCTTGTATCCTCCCTGTAGTGTTGCTAATGTATTTGGCAACTGGTTATATGGGACTGATCACAGGTTTAGAACTCTTCTCAGGGTGGGAGCGCTTGCCGTTATTTGGCCGCTTTGGCTATGTAGAAATGATAAGGTTTTTAACGATAAAAGTACTTCTCTGTTGCAGGTTATCTACAGATGTACCGGGACTCTTCGTTTATGGTCCTCTCTACAACGCGTGGAGAATCGAGACTTGTTTACGGAGGTGTGTACATGATTGGAGGCTACGGCGAGGGATACTTCTACCCAACATGGGTGGCAGCATGATCTAAGGATTGGCCCCCCTCCACATTAGGCGTTATACGGACTCTACATGTTTCGTTGTAATTTGCCGTTTTATTTTTATTTTGTGTGAGAGGATCTTATTTCGCTGTGTGCATCTTAGTTATGCAGAGGCCGGGTGTAATGCTTAAAATCTTTTAAGTAATAAAGCGCCCCTTTTCGGAAAAAATGCTCCTGGGAGAATATAAAACCTGTGATTTATAATTTATCTCACATGTTCTATTTCTTATAGTGGACCAATTGAAAAGAAGCTTGTCCAACATCGTCTGAGATGGTTTGGGCATATTCAGCGCAGGCCTCCAAAACCTCCGGTGCATAGTGGACGGCTAAAGCGTGCGGAGAATGTCAAGAGAGGGCGGGGTAGACCGAATTTGACATGTGAGGAGTCCGTTAAGAGAGACCTGAAGGATTGGAGTATCACCAAAGAGCTAGCTATGGACAGGGGTGCGTGGAAGCTTGCTATCCATGTGCCAGAGCCATGAGTTGGTTGCGAGATCTTATGGGTTTCACCTCTAGCCTACCCCAACTTGTTTGGGACTAAAGGCGTTGTTGTTGTTGTTGTTGTTCTATTTCTTATAGTGAACCCTACTTATATTGCTTACTGTGATAGCAACCCTCCAGTTGCTTGTAATGGTCAGTCATTATGCGTTCTTGGACCGAAACAGCCCCTCCATGCTTACTTAGGCTAGAATCAACCTCTGAAATGAATCAGTCAGCACTCAACATTGCATTGCCATTTGACACAACCTGGTAGTATTACAGTGACAGAAACTGTTAAGGCAACACAATTCTTTGGGAGCTTGCTGGAGCACAAACTAAGGAACCTGCAATTATGTTTGGTCACTAACAATAAACCACTTGCAGATCGACCTAATAATAATCTAGCCAAGCTAACTTGACGACGCATAATATAACGTTCTAAGCATGCATAAATGCCTCAGCACGTTACTGAAAGTGGACATTTCAAAACATTTGACTAGACGGCCCTGCTGAGTGAAGCCAAATCATGATACAAATATGATTTAGGATACATTGACCAATGAATTTGAAAGAACTATGTGCACTTTGCTGGTCAACATAAGAGAATAGTCACTTATCAAGAACTAATATAAATGGTTAAGTCGAGGTGGATGTAAATCCAATATAGCAGAGGCTGTTAATTTACTCAGTAGATTGGTTCCATGACAGAAAATCTGCACAATCTTGTTCAAGCAATGCACCAAAATTTCCAAGTGCCAACCAATACCCTGTAAAGTTACTAAACTTCACCGTTCAAAATATAATATTCTGATATAAAGATGCTTCATAATATTGCACTCATCTTATGCCAACACACAATCAGAAACAAAAAACACGCAACAAGCCTATTTACAAGTAAGAGGTGGCCATGCTCCGCATATCCGTCGGCATGAAGGCCAACACCATCAACAGGATGAGCAAGCAGACCGGCACGAACAGCAGCAGTGACGGTGGTGGGGGCAATGGAGGCAGCACCAATGGCAGTATGAGCAATGATACGGTAAGGCAGGCGAGCACAAAGAACGCTTCGATGCTGAAGTAGTTCGGCATGACAACCTTCTTGTCAGCAGCATTTGCCCTCTGCTGCTGTATGTGCCTCTTTGTAGTATTTGGTCTGGCTAACACAGGGCTCCTCCTCTGCCTGCTACCTCCTCTTTCCAGTGCACCGAACTGGCTATCCATCTATTCTTTGGCGAGTGCAGATCAGCGGCTATCCAGGAACTGAGATGAATGAGAACTCTTGTGGATTCTGAAGGATTTTTAACAGATCTGAAGTCTCTGTGAGTCTGTGACTGAACTGCACATCATCTGCTTTGGAAGAACTGCACCGCAAGTGGCAATACCTGTGGGGCGAAGAAAATTGTTAGAGAACAAGAAAATCATGTTCACCTATCAACCAAACATTCAGGTACGTTAACATGTTATATGCCATCCAAATTTCCAAGAAATACTAGGTGAAAGGTCATACTTCTCCACGCAAATTTGTATAAACAACCTAGCTACATGAGCCAACGAACCGATGGACCAACCAAAACTAAAATATGGCAACAGCGTGGACAATCAAGCAAGCATAAGAAAAAAAGGTAGTACCTTCGATCCTGAAACTTGCATTTTGGCGATGTCCGTACCACGCATCCACCTCTGCCCCAAGAGCCCCCCTCTCCTCCAAACCAACACCCCCAACCAAGAAAGATACCAAGATCACGAATGGGGGGACGGCAGCGGAAAGAAACCAATACTTCCGTTCCGAACAGGATGCTCTCGGATCGGATTCCGCCGCCCACCAGCAGCAGCCACCAAACGGGATTAGTTTACGGTGGCACAGGGAGAAAGGAGGAGGCCGGCAAAGGCGCGCGGATCCCCCTGACGGCGAAGCAGATATCGTGCGCGGGGGCGGTGCCTCGTGTATCCCCTGTGGCGACGCTGCTTCTGTGGACGGACGGAGACGGAGATGGGGATGCGGATGGGGATGGGGGGAGGAGAGGCCAAGCATGATGACGGAGGAAGCGAGAGAGGGCAGACAATTTTATGAGTGGGGTTTGAAATCTCGGGGGAGCTTGGAGGGGAGGCGAGGAGGGGCGGATACATTGCATCAAGGACCAACTTGAGGGGGCAGGCAAGCTATGCATGCATGATGGAACAGGGGGGTGGGGGTAGGGTGGGCCATAAGCCTTCTTCCTCTCCTTTTGGCAGTGGATGTTACTATTAGTCTTGGTGCCCTTGTTGGGTTCACTTGTCCTAATTGTGGTTAGCATATGTTTATTAGTACTAGAGCATGAAGCATTTTACTCTTAGTGTGAATCTAGAAGATTCTTATTAGTTGTTGGTGGAGGTAGGCCTGGTGATGTGGCACCTACATGGGTGTTCTTGTCGGTGTAAAGCTTAGCAGGTTAGCGGTGAAGCGTCACAAATCATATGTCGACGGGATATTTTCGTCATCGCGGGAGATGGTGGTGGAAGATGATCAAGAGTAATTATGTTAATCCTGAAACTAGCCTTTGAATGCAGTTAGAAATTTAAAAAAGATAAGGAAATTCTGTAATATTTAGTGTGCTATAGGATTGTCATTATGTAATTTGTTACTGATAAGAATTGCATTTGTACTATCTTTATGTTATAGAAAGAATATTGTATAATACTTGGAAGAAGAAAAAGTATTTTGACAATTTTGGTAGAAAACATTGACATAGATTTTTAGGGAACTTTAAAAGACAAGCTTTACTTTGTTATGGTGGTTAGTAGGAGTGTGTTCTATGCATTTGTACTGACCCAGTCAATGGTGTAAAGGGTTAGTGGTGAAGCGCTACAAACCCTATGTCGATGGGATATTTTAGTATGGTGTTTGTATTGTACTGACCCAGTCAGAAATGCAAAGCTTAGCTATGAAGCGTCACAAACCCTATGTTCATAGGATATTTTGTTTGTCAAGACAAATGATAGTGGAAGAGGATTAAGATCATTATTTTAATCCTAAAGGTAGCATTTGAAGTTGAGAAATAAGGATGAATGAGCAAATTATGCTATTTTATAGTGTCTAACAATAATCCCATGTGGTCTACCGTATGTTCTAGAATAATTCATTGCATGTACAATCTTTCAAAGTAATATTTTGACCATTGTGAAGGAAAACATTGAAATAGTAAAAGCCTTCTTCCTCTCCTTTTGGCAAGGGATGTTACTATAGTTGGGTTTATACTTCCCCTAATTGCAGTTAGCATCTAGTATTTGCTAGCACTAAAGCATGAAACATTTTACTCTTAGTGTGAATCTAGAAGATTCTTATTAGTTGTTGGTGGAGGTAGGCTTGGTGATGTGGCATCTACATGGGTCTTGTTGTCGGTGTAAAGGTTAGCAGGTTAGCGGTGAAGCGTCACAAACCTTATGTCGACTCGATATTTTCGTTGTCGCGACAGATGATGGTGGAAGATGATCAAGAATCATTATGTCAATCCTGAAACTAGCCTTTGAATGCAGCTAGAAATTTTAAAAAGGGATGAGGACATTTTGTAATATTTGTAGTGTGTTAGGATTGACATTGTTAATTTGTTACTAACCAGAGTTGCATTTGTACTCTCTTTATGTTCTACAAAGATTTATTGTATAATCTTTTGATGACAAGGGTATTTTGACAATTTTGGTGGAAAACATTGACATATTTCTTAGGGAACTTTACAAGACAAGCTTTACATTGTTATGATGGTTACTAAGAGTGTATTGTATGTATTTGTACAAACTCGGTCATTGTTTAAGTTTAGCGGCGAAGAGCCACAAACCCTAAGTCGACGACATATTTTAGTATGTTCTATGTATTTGTGTTGACCCAATTAGTGGTGTCAATGATACGGTGAAGCCACAAACCCTATGTTGACGGGATGTTTTTGTTGCCGAAACAAATGATGGTGGAAGAGCATTAAGAATTGCTATTATTTTAATCCTATAGGTAGCCTTTGTAGTTGAGAAATAAGGATGAATGAGCGAATTGTGTAATTTTTTTACTGTCAGGATGGATATTATGTAATTTGTTACTAATAAGAATTGCATTTGTCTACCTTATAATCTTGTAAAGTCATTTTTCGACCATTGTGATGGAAAACATTGAGATGAAGATGATAAATATCTTTGTCTTGACAAGACAAGCTTTATGTTACGAGCGATTAGTAGGAGTATCTTGTATGGATTTGTACTGACCCAATCACATGTGTAAAGGTTAGCACTGAAGCACCAAAAACTCTACGTCGATTGAATGTTTTTGCTCTGCTACAATAAGTCTTGTCAAGATAAAATAAATAAATGGTGAAGAGTATCAAGAATCAAATCCTAATGTTAGCCTTTGAGTGTAGTTGAGAATAAAGAAGTCATGGGTAAATTACTTTTATATTTGGTGTGTTAGGATTGATATTGTGTATCCCTCCAAAAAAAAGTTTGACATTGTGTAATTTGTTATGATAACAATCACATTTGGACTTCCATTATGTTCTAAAATGATTTATAATACAATTTTTTTCTCATGAAGAATGTGCTTTTGACAATTATGGTGGGAAAAAGTTGATATACCGATCCATATTAATTGTCGGAAGAAGCATCGACAATTAATATGGATCGGAGGGAGTACCTTTTTTGAGACAACATTTTTGAACCAAGCTATGTGACACTGGCCAGTAGCCGGTAGGAGTATCTCGTATGGATTTGTGTTGACCCCTTCTGGTAATGTTAGACTAGTAAGATCTCTCTTACGAGATTGTCCGTCACATATCCAGTTTCGGAAGCCACAAATGTCAAGTATTTTGCTTGAGGAATATATTCCATAAAATACGATGTCTATATATCATTACAAGTGTAACTAAAGTTCACTCCTGTCTGCATTTGGTCACATGTCTTGTCTCTCCTAGAGTGCGGTACAAATATCATTCCAAGCAATTCCCCTCAGAGAGGCCGGCCTTGATGTGCAAGGGTTCCTCTCCCCTGGTTGCCTTTTTTGTGCACACCCAATGTGCTCAATCCTTTAACTTGCAACATGCAAAGTCTTTGTTCCGGCCACCTTGTCAACTCCTATGAACCTAGACATCACACGTTTTCTTCCTTTTTTTTCCCACTTGAGAAACCTCGAAAAAACAAAGATTGAAATGACTGATTTATCCCGGCCAAAAATTCCTACACCCACACTTGGTTATCCTAGTCATCCTCCAAATTCAGCAACCGAATGATTTCATGCGAAGAAATCTCATAGCAGGTCTTTAAGCGCAGCTGTTAGCTACAGGATAGGAGCTTCCACTTGCCACCTGTTACTATAGACATGCACATTTTACGTAGTTTCCAAGATATTGCTTTCAAAAAAGTTTTTTTTTCGCGAGTGATTTTTTTTTGCGAGTGACTTTCAAAAAAAGTTGGTTCCACGAGACTGCAAAAATCTACATTTGTTTTATGGTTTTGCTGAATGTCAATCGTGTGAGATTTTTTTTAGGTGCTTATTGACTGTGAGAACCACTAGCCCATGTTAAGATTCATGCAAGATTTTACATTTTCTGAACTGTGTACAATTTTATTTCTTTTCTGTTTTCCACTAGGGTACAAACCATTATGGCACAGTGAACAGTTTTCTACTCCCTCCGTTCCTAAATATAAGTCTTTTTAGACATTTCAAATGGACTACAACATACGGATGTATGTAGACATATTTTAGAGTGTAGATTTACTCATTTTGCTCCGTATGTAGTCACTTGTTGAAATCTCTAAAAAGACTTATATTTGAAAACAAAGGGAGTAGATCCGTATGAACAAATTGTAAAGTTGCTTGGAATAAGGTCATATACTAACTATTTACATTGATGAGGAAATTATTACAACATAGTAAGTATCATTTTAGATTTGTATGAACACATTTATAAAGTCGAGTGAGAAATGAGGGTTTTCAGTCCAATGAGATATAGGCAAACTCTTTGTTTTATATTTCTTCTTGGCGTATCTCAAAAAAGACAAAAAACTTGGTGGCTTACCACCTTCTAAGGGATAATTTAGCACTTCCATTGTAAATCGCCAACCCACTTGTAGATTCATAATTTTTTGAGGGAAACCAGCTACCCTTTTTTTCGAGGAAAACTTTCGATCTATTAATCAACTGTCAAGGTAGTACAAAGAATATCAAAAGTAAAAAAATACATCCAACTCTGTAGACCATCTAGCGACGACTACAAACACTGCAGCGAGCCGAAGGCGCGCTGCCGTCTTTGTCCCTCCCTCATCGGAGCCGGACAAACCTTGTACTAGTAGACAGTTAGGAAGTCGTCATGCTAAGACCCCATATGACCAACGCGGCAGAACAACAACCGCCGTCGATGAAGAGAAACGTAGATCGAAAGGATCCGACCTGTAGATAAACATCACGTTTCGGAAATAATTTTCAAGTATGTCTCGGAAACTAATTTGGAAGCAAAATTGAACAGATTTTGATTAGTTTCTGTGGCAACATTTCAACCATGTGTGTTCAGTCTTATTGCGTTCAGCAGAGCCTATGTTTGGAGAGTTCCGTTCAACATGGCTGACTTGTTAAGTTGTCGTTGTCAGAAAGATTGTTCCATAGTGTGCTACTATTTCTTAGGGCAAAATTGGGGATTAATTATCATGCATACCCATACTACTTTGAGTCATCCCTTTGCAATTGGTCAATTGGCCACGTGAGGTTGTGCTCTTAGAAAGGAACATAGCAGTGAGTCATGGCACGGCTCAAGTTGCATTGGCACCACTACAGTTCGCACTGTTGCATTATCCCATCTATGTCATGCATGTTGGTTACAGATCATTAACGAAGCCCGCTGAAAGATACCCCAACCCAACTCACAAAAATTAAAAATAAAATAAACCCCAAGCGCCATTATCAGATCGGTCTCCTCCCCTTCTCTATGCCTCTGACCCTCACTCCGGTACCATCGATTGGTGCCGGAGGGTAGGTGAATCTCTTCTCTCGTCCGTTATATACTAGCTTTTGGTGTCGCAGCAATGTTGCTTCGACAATGATGACAGTGTAGCTCTAATAGAAGTCCTTGGCTTCAATCTCCTTTGGGTCTGACCAACCTACATCCCCGGGCGTTTCCTCTTTTTTTCGGTTGATGCTATCCATTCAACAACCATCAATATTACGTGCTCTACTTTGGCGTCCCTGATTCACTTTCGGAATCATAGCTCAAATCTGATGAAGAATCGCGAACAAAAATAGCTCCGCTATCGGATCCATCTACACATAATGCGAATTCTATGCCATGTGCACAAACATATGAGCCCCTAAAATAAAATCTACAAGAAAAGGTTGGGGAAATTTACCTTCGGGCAAGGGATCGAACACCTTAGGTCGAAGGCGGAAGGGGTAGTGCAGTTGGACGGCGGGAAGAAGGAGCGGCGCTGCGGTGAAGCGTGGGAGGTCTGGAAGGCTCAACGGAGGTGACGACGGCCAATTCACGATGGTCGTGGCTTTGGAGGTGGCAAGAAATGAAGGCGGCATGGGGATATGGGCTATGACCGAAGGGAGCTCGTGTTCTGAAATGCATGTGGCGTCAGTATTTCGGTGGATGAAGGGCACACTACATCGCCTCATCCAGCATCCAAATTTGGAGGCTCGTTGACTGGATTTGAAGCGCCTCCAAGAATTATGACCATCGAGGAGGACAGCATGACGACTCTGCTAGAGTGGATCTTCAGACAAAATTGATATAATGATGGTTATTATGAAGATCGGGCGAGATGAACACTCTACTGAAATTGTTCTTATATCACTGCATGCACAACTACAAACCTCAAAATTACCACAAGTGTGAGAAAAGACGCGACGAGTAGACATCCTCCAACCTCCACCCCATTCTAGGTAGCCCGTGCTGACCCGTGGAAACGATTATCCACCCTACCCTACCCGTCCTAATAAAGGCGACCAGATCGACCAGAAAGGAAAGGAGAGTGTGACGCGAATCAACTAGTTACGCACCTCCGGCTGCAAGGTTCAGTGCACCTCCCTCTCTCTCTCTCTCTCTCTCTCTCTCTCTCTCTCTCTCTCTCTCTCTCTCTCTCTCTCTCTCTCTCTCTCTCATCAAATCAGAATACGATAAAGGCAGTCTGCTTCCGTTGCCTTTCGCCGCTGCTGCTCAGCTCTTGGGCGGCCGGCGTGTGTCCAGGTGCGCGTCATGCTGCCGCCCGGCCGCTTGCGTGCATCACTGGACCTGCCGAGTGTGGTCACGGCCACGAGGGACACGGCCGGCCGGCCGGCCGGCTCGGCTTGCTGCGTGGCCGTGGCTGCTGTCCACGTTAACTGAATTATCTTGTTTCGGGCAAGCTAGACGCTGGTCCTGGCCTGCCACGGTCAAATCTCGGGTGTTGACGTCTTGATGTTCACTAATATGGATTGTTCTGTCAGAAAGGATAAACATGAAGCATTATTTTAGTAGACTATAAGACTAGGCAATACCCGTGGGTTGTAATAGAATATAAATATTTTAGTACGTCAGCTTGTGATTTACTTACCCATGTTAACACGATTGCGTAAATAGATATTTATTGAATCCTGCATGTGATTTACCTTATTTTGATGAGAAATTTAATAAGTATAAATTAAAGTGAAATTAGTTTAGAAAGTTGGACAAAGAAATGAAGGAAAGAAAAGTGAACACGGAACCTTATATTCTTTTTAATCAAGTAAAGATAGGGGAAGGCGACGCTCTTGTCAACAGTGAGGCACTTATGGTGTTTTTTTACCTTGAAACACCACGGGTTTACTTTTCAGCAAGTATTGTGCATTTTTGCTTGCGTGTGATGGTGTGTGGGTGTACATCTACAATGTACTCAATGTTTCTGATAAAACTATATGGCAGCACTAGGTAGGAGACCTTGCTATTAAGGTTAAGGCATCTCTAGCCGATCCGTTATGTCTTAATATGCCTCCTTATAATTTGAGGAGTTAAACGGTGGCAGGGTCTAGCCGAACCCCTATATTAGGAAAAAAATGATCAATTCGCAGGGAATTCAAATAGAAGTGTTGAAGATCATCAAAGAAAGGAAAAAGAGCTCGTAGACAGTGAAGGGAATCACAGTAGACCCAAGATCACATAAAGCATGGAAAGTTTGACTTTCTATCAAGCATGGAATACTGAAACTGGCAGGCTCATCTAAGTTGAGAGGTATCGATTTGATAGATCAGATATTGTTATTCCAAATATTGATCCGATTCAGTATCATCAGAATGACAAAAGCTGACATAGTTACTAGTGGTTCGAGGAGAAATCCTTTCAATCATCAACGCCCTTTTCTACTAAAACTGCTATTCGTGATACCGGTCAAATCGACTATTCTCATCAACTTTGAGTCTCTTCCCTCTCGTATGACTGTCAAAGTGGAGTTCCTTCTCTATAAGAAGAGCTGGTCTAGAGTGTAATTCGGATCAAAACAAATGGATGAGCCTCGTTTTGCTGAAGCAAGTGTACGCTGCACTAAGGAGTCGAGTCGACTTATCCGAACTTTCCTACCAAGTTCGAGCTCTTGCTCGCTCTATTTCGTGAGCTGAGCTATTTATACCGATATATACTATTGAGTGAGATGGAGAAAGACAATGGTGGTATTCCATAGGGAGATCCTGTGTTGGATGATAAAGAGGGTTTGCCTTTCGAGTAAGGGGCTTGTCTATCTCCATCTCCTTGTCGAGTGCTCCCCATAGATTACGGAACACTTGGCATATGTTGATTGAGTCCCGGGTATAGCTCCCTCACTCGCTCTACTTTGAATCACGAATTAGCGAGAGTTCCATAATTGTGAAACGTGGTATATGGTCGTACGCTAACTCCTATTTGAAAGTCGTGTGGCTCTCTAACAAACATGGAAAACAAACCCCGCCGACATCAATGTGTTAAGCACATAGGATATATTTGGGGAAAAGGAAATCCGACGGGTTGGATTGCTCGTGTGTCCACGGGACAAATCCCATTTGAAATGGATGGTATGAGTTTGTCAAATGCTCGACAAGCCGCGATATGTGTTCAATTTAGTACAATACAAACTACAACTAGATCAAAAGCGGAAGGGCCACTCACTATAGAAGCTATAACTAGAAAAGAGGAAAGAAGGGTCCGGCAATAAGCAGTAGAAGAATAACCCGCATAGTCCTTGATATACTAGCAGAAACTCAATACTTGACCGACTGCGTCACAGTGCTCAGGTAAAGTGGCAGTGGTTGAAAGCGAGCGGAAACATTCGCCCTTCTCAAGTCAAGTGCAGAAGCGAAATCCATTGAGCAAGAAGCCAGTGATCCCACAACATCAAACTCCTGCAACAGATATTGACAGAGCATGACACCCTCAACTAAGCTCAATCCAGTTGGTCCAATGGCTAAAGCTCTGCCAGCTTCTTGTAGACTGGCAGTCTCCGAGAGGAACCTTACCCCCACAGGTTAGGCCGAGTGGGATGGTATCTGGGGTCGAGCCAGGGTACTTATCCTCCCATCTATAAATCAATGACCAATAAAAGACCAAAGCGGTGATAAATCAAGGGGCGGACAGGAGCAACATCGTAGCTAGGAACAGGTGCTGCACCGTAGCTAGTAGGAAGAAATAGTCAAAGAAGGGGATGGCTAATTCCAGGTTGATCCCCTTGCCGACTCATTCCATCCTTCCCCCGGTGGGTCATCCTCTTATTCACTCTCGCAAGCAAAGAAGAAGAGAGATATAGATATAAAATAGCAAAAGTACGGTTTGGAGTCTTTTATTTCTTATTTGAAATCCAAATCGAAATGCCTCAACTTGATAAATTAACTTACCATCTATTCAGATGAGGAGACCGAGTAAGAAACCACTAAGCGGAGAGCTCTGCTCGCTTAGAGAAGGGGCTCCACGCTCTATCAGCTATCAGTTAGTTGGCGCTACGCGCGACTTCAGTTGACAAAAGCGAACAAGATAGCGAGCCGTGAAAAAGATTCAACAAAAGACAGAAACAAATCCACTATTGGTTTTATCTTCTAGACTTTGTCAAATACATTTCAAACAATTACATGGTATCAATATCATTCGAAGGATTCAAAATGAACATACACAACAAATCAACCATAAGCATGCATATAGTTCATCTAAACAAGCAATTCAAATTTAAAAATGCATAGTGTTCATCCAAAAGACACCACATCGACCAAGGCTTTGCAACATGAACTCAAGCACTCTCTTGCTCATCAACACCACCATCACCTTCAAGGAAATCATCACCACCCGCACGGCCATGACCATCACCACCACGGGAGACCTCCGATTAGGCTATGATCTCTAAACGAGTGAGCTCCCAAGACTTCCTTGCCATTGCATCCATCGTGCATGGTTTCATGAACAAGATAGCCCGCTCTCCGACCTTCTTCTCTTTTGCAGCTCTCTCCTCCTAGAGAGCAATCTGACGCTCCTCTACCTTCACCTTCCTTTCTTCGGCGGCCAACTTTGATCTCCATTTATTGTCCTCCAAGCACTTAAGCTCATTCCACCTAGCCGTCTTCTCTTCTTTGCGTTCAGCCGCTAATGCTTTTTTGGTCTCAATCATAGCACAAAACTCCTCCTTGTAGGGCGTCGACAACTCCACGGTTCTTCCTGTCTTTTGTAAGGGTTTTTCCATCTGGCCGCCTGTATGGATTTTCATCCCCCTCATCATTGACTTCCACGGATATGCTAATCCATGATCTCTTTGGTATGGTCTCAAATTTCCTCCGGATCCACTTCTCATTGCCAACTAGTTCCTGAAGGAAATATGCCCTAGAGGCAATAATAATGCTATTATTTTATTTCCTTATATCATGATCAATGTTTATTATTCATGCTAGAATTGTATTATCCGGAAACATAATACTTGTGTGAATACATAGACAAACTAAACGTCACTAGTATGCCTCTACTTGACTAGCTCGTTAATCAAAGATGGTTATGTTTCCTAACCATAGACATGTGTTGTCATTTGATTAACGGGGTCACATTATTAGGAGAATGATGTGATTGACATGACCCATTCCATTATCTTAGCACCCGATCGTTTAGTGTGTTGCTATTGCTTTCTTCATGACTTATACATGTTCCTATGACTATGAGATTATGCAACTCCCGTTTGCCGGAGGAACACTTTGTGTGCTACCAAACGTCACAACGTAACTGGGTGATTATAAAGAAGCTCTACAGGTGTCTCCAAAGGTAAATATTGGGTTGGCGTATTTCGAGATTAGGATTTGTCACTCCGATTGTCGGAGAGGTATCTCTGGGCCCTCTCGGTAATGCACATCACATAAGCCTTGCAAGCATTGCAACTAATGAGTTAGTTGTGAGATGATGTATTACGGAACGAGTAAAGAGACTTGCCGGTAATGAGATTGAACTAGGTATTAAGATACCGACGATCGAATCTCGGGCAAGTAACATACCGATGACAAAGGGAAACGTATGTTGTTATGCGGTCTGACCGATAAAGATCTTCATAGAATATGTGGGAGCCAATATGAGCATCCAGGTTACGCTATTGGTTATAGACCGGAGACATGTCTCGGTCATTTCTACATTGTTCTCAAACCCGTAGGGTCCGCACGCTTAAGGTTTCGATGACAGTTATATTATGAGTTTATGAGTTTTGATGTACCGAAGTTAGTTCGGAGTCCCGGATATGATCATGGACATGACGAGGAGTCTCAAAATGGTCGAGACATAAAGATTGATATATTGGACGACTATATTCGGACACCGGAAGTGTTTCGGGTGATTTCGGAGAAAACCGGAGTGCCGGAGGGTTACCGGACCCCCCCCCCCGAGAGAAGTAATGGGTCTTATGGGCCTTAGTGGAGAGAGAGAGGGGCGGCCAGGGTGGGCTGCGCGCCCCCTCCCCCTCTGGTCCGAATTGGACTAGGAGAGGGGGGGCGGTGCCCCCCTTTCCTTCTCCCTCTCCCCCTTCCTTCCCCCCTCCTAGTAGGAGTAGGAAAGAGGGGAGTCCTACTCCTACTAGGAGGAGGACTCCTCCTTGGCGCGCCATAGGGCCGGACGGCCTTCTCCCCTTGCTCCTTTATATACAGGGGCAGGGGGCACCCCTAGACACACAAGTTGATCCACGTGATCATTTTCTTAGCCGTGTGCGGTGCCCCCTTCCACCATACTCCTCGATAATATTGTAGCGGTGCTTAGGCGAAGCCCTGCGACGGTAGAACATCAAGATCGTCACCACGCCGTCGTGCTGACGGAACTCTTCCCCGACACTTTGCTGGATCGGAGTCCGGGGATCGTCATCGAGCTGAACGTGTGCTAAAACTCGGAGGTGTCGTAGTTTCGGTGCTTGATCGATCGGGCCGTGAAGACGTACGACTACATCAACCGCGTTGTCATAACGCTTCCGCTGTCGGTCTACGAGGGTACGTAGATCACACTCTCCCCTCTCGTTGCTATGCATCACCATGATCTTGCGTGTGCGTAGGAATTTTTTTGAAATTACTACGTTCCCCAACAGTTCCTTGTAGCAATGGTGTGATGTGAAGGCTTTGCCGGCGTTCTTATTATTGCGTTTCTTGCAGAAGGATTGAATGATAGGCCCATACTCCGTTATTTGCACCCCACTCAGTGGTGCATGGTTGACTTGATCAATACAACCAGACCACTAGTTGCATTACTCTTTGATAGTGCCCCAATAGTGTCCAAGAGAGCCTTGAGTGCGGTTGGATGAGACGGTTACAAACTCATGGTGTTGCAATAGTAGTCTTCAATTCTACTCCAAAATCTATCCTTGGTTTGGTCTGTGCTAACCAATGCATCAGGTGACACGTTCATCCAAGCATGGCACAAAACAAGTCTTCGTCTTGGGAGTAGTTTTATGTCCTTGATCTCTCGGTGCTTGCTTGAGTATCCACGGGATATTCAACCTCCTCCACACCGGGATCATTGTTCTACTTGGTATCTTCTTCTTGAGCATACTATCACTATCATAATCTAGATCGTCAAGGCATCGAATGTGTGACAAATGCAATTAAGACATGGAGCTTACAACATCCCCCTTCTCCACACTGCAATAAAAAACAATACTCTCAAACCTCACGATCGCAAACCATCATCAATGTGTTGGCTGAAAAAGAAAAGGCACAAAAAATAACCTCTTCGGCATATCAAGCACTTGACAGACATGGTCCTCGACTACGACTGTAGCGGCTAAACGCACAGGAGGAGTGTAGGGGTTACCGGGCCTGGGTTGTGAGCCACCGAACAAGAAGAAGGTGGTGTAGGCATCGGTCTGACCACCTTAGTATTCTTCTTCTTCATCACCGTCGGTGTCAAAACCGGCGGATCTCGGGTAGGGGGTCCCGAACTGTGCGTCTAAGGCGGATGGTAGCAGGAGGCAGGGGACACGATGTTTTACCCAGGTTCGGGCCCTCTTGATGGAGGTAAAACCCTACGTCCTGCTTGATTTATTCTCGATGATATGAGTATTACAAGAGTTGATCTACCACGAGATCGGAGAGGCTAAACCCACGGACTAAAACCCTCCGGTTTATATAGACACCGGAAAGGGCTAGGGTTACACAAGGTCGGTTACAAAGGAGGAGATATACATATCCGTATTGCCTAGCTTGCCTTCCACGCCAAGTAGAGTCCCATCCGGACACGAGACAAAGTCTTCAATCTTGTATCTTCATAGTCCAACAGTCCGGCCAAAGGATATAGTCCGGCTGTCCGGAGACCCCCTAATCCAGGACTCCCTCAGTAGCCACTGAACCAGGCTTCAATGACGATGAGTCCGGCGCGCGGTATTGTCTTCGGCATTGCAAGCGGGTTCCTCCTCCGAATACACCCCGGAAGAATTTGAATATAAGGATAGTGTCCGACCCTGCAAAATAAGTTCCACATACCACCGTAGAGAGAATAATATTTCCACAAATCTAATATGCTGACACGTTTTGGCAACATGACATTATGCCATGGCCCGGTGATTATTCGAACCGTTTCCTTTAACTAGCCCCGCACATAACGTGAGGCAGTTTTTTGACATGTCTTGTCAAAGCAGAGATAGTGTCCCCCTTATTACGGGATTCTCATCAATACTGGTGTGGGTAACCCAACCGCGCCATCGATTACAGCGCTTGGGGGATAAGCGAGTTTTATCAGGCTAGTGGGGGCGCATGGTTTCGGCCGCCCTTATAAAGGGACAAGGTCTAACCTTTTTCTACCCACACCTTCTTCCTCCTTGCCTATCCATTCTTGCGCACTCGAGCTCCAACACCCAAGTCCACATCCTTCCCCTCAACCTTCTCCAATCATGTTCGGAGCGGGAGGTAAATGGATGGCTTCCTCCGTTACGGAGGGACACATCAAGAAGCTGCGCGGAGACGGATACTTAGCCGCGAACATTACACATCGGCTGCCCGCTGCGGGGCAGATCATTCCTACCCCTGAACCTCACAAGAGGGTAGTCTTCCTCCACCACTTCCTCCGTGGACTGGGGTTTCCCCTCCATCCATTCGTCCGTGGTCTCATGTTCTACTACGGGCTGGACTTCCATGATCTGGCCCCGAACTTCATCCTCAACATTTCGGCGTTCATCATCGTGTGTGAGGCTTTCCTCCGCATCCGGCCCCACTTCGGCCTATGGTTAAAGACCTTCAATATCAAGCCGAAGGTGGTGGGCGGCCAACAAGCAGAATGCGGCGGAGCCATGGTGGGCAAGATGTCCAACGTCATATGGCTTGAAGGCTCCTTCGTGGAGACCATAAAGGGGTGGCAATCGGTGTGGTTCTACATCACCAAGCCGCGCGACACCAACTGGGTGGCTGCCCCTGAGTTTCGATCCGGAATCCCCACGCGGCTCACCTCCTGGAAAGAGAAGGGCATGTCCTGGGGTTCATCGGTGGAGCTGGACGGACTCCAAAAATGTATCCAGAATATGGCGAGCAAGAAGCTCAAGCTTGTCAACATAGTCCAGGTCATGCTCATCCATCGGATCCTCCCGTGTCAACAACGGGATTTCAACTTGTGGGAGTTCGACCCGGCCCAACACCAGACTCTGAGGGAGCTCTTTGATACGACACACAAGGACGTCTGGAGGGTGCTGTTCAAGGGCGCCGAGGTCCCTCCCTCTCTCACCGAGGACCGCGGGCTAAGCGCGAAGCGCCGAGCACATTCGGTGAGTTCTATACATCTGGTATGATATTTTATTTCCCCTAGCTTAATCATGTGCGGGGTCTGAGCTCCATGCCTTTGACAGGACTGGGTGGAGACGTCGGGGCAGATTAACTGTCCGGCCCCTCTGCCCGAAGACACCGCGGACGCTCTCCTAATGGAGATGCTGACTCCGGCTCCTTACAAGGTGCTGGAGAAGACCAAGAAGGCCAAGGGAACCCGAAAGAGTTCCCGACGCCAGGTGTTATCGGATTCATCATTCGATAACTCCGCGACGCACTCCTCCCCCAAAGACGAGGAGGAGGATGAAGGTGCTCCCCCTCCAGTTGGGGGAGACAAGAAAAGGAAGGCCGCCCCAACCGGGGGGGCCGAAGGGTCCAAGAAGGGAAGGACCCTCCTTCCGGACTACTCCACCACCGCCGCCGAAGGCAAAGACGAGTGGCTGCTCAGGGCCAAGCCCCTGGCGAAGTCGTAAGTATTCGGATGCCAAAGTAATTCATAGCATACCTTTGTCGCACTCCTTCTCCTAACGCCGAATTATGATTATGCAGACCGCCACGAGCCCGTATCGACGTATCGTCAGACGGCTCCCTGGGCTCATCGGATATGGATAGCGATCCACTTCCGACCGCCACCTCCCCTTGCCCGATGGACAATGCCGAGGTATTGTCTCAAGAGGCACCGGGTCGAGGGGAGACAGTCTCGAAGGCGCCTCGAGGCGACCTCCTGGATTCTGGGTGCAGAGGGAGCAAGGCTCCCGAGGGCTCCGAGTTCGGCCCTCAGCCGAACACCGCGCCGGAACCTTCGATGGTTCCGGACTCAGGCAGGCGGTCTCCTTCCAAAAGGAGCAAGACGCTTGTGCCGGTGACCTCTGTCCATCCAGAGGCACCAGACAATCTGCTGGGAGCGCTTCGCAGCGCTTCCATCGACGAAGAGCACCGCACTATTATGAGTATGGTGGTCCAGAAGGTTCAGTCCGCCAAGAGCGAACTGACTGAAGCCTGTGCCAGCCTTCTAACAGGCTTTGAGGTAAGTTTTTGAAATATAGGAAAAATATTACCGGATAGACAGTAGCCCCTGATGCTCTGTTCGGTGTTCAAAAAAGCCGAACAGAGGATCAAACAATATCGCAGGAGTCTAATATAAGTATGTATATATGCGTATGCAGGCTTCGCTGTTGGCCTCTGCCGCATTGACTGCGGAGGTTGCCGCACTGAAGGAGGACCTTAAAGGGTCCAAGGACGAGCTCGGCCTTGCCAAGAGGCAGCTCGAGGAGAACAAAGGTAAGTAGTACCTAGTCTATGGATATGTATAAAAAGAATGCGATTGCAAAATGACAGGATCATCATAAATTTGCCAGGGGCCATGACCGAGGTGGTGACCCTGAAGCAAGCACTATCCGAGGCCGAAAACAAAGCGGCCAAGCAGCGCACCGAGCGGGAGAGGCATGAGGCTCGGGTGGGCGAGGTGCAGCAAGAGCTCCACGCTCTCGTGACGAAGCACGAGGCGTTGGAGCTTGACTTGAAGACGCGAGAGTCCGAGCTTGCCGCGGCCCTCGAGAGCACAAAGAGTGCCAAGGCCAAAGCCCAAAAGGCCCTCCAGGAGATTGATGCAATGAAGAAGATAGCGGCGGGTAAGGCATTCTATATGCAAAGCAAGCATGTGAAAGTGAATTACTTGTTATTTACCCGAATCCGGAGCTCTCGAGGAGCATTCGCAGATTTGCCCCGCAGCGTGTTGGATGCCGCACAGTTTTACCAGGCCGAGGAGGGAAGCTCAAAGGAGAAGCTGTTCTGGTCTCAGTATACTGGGACCGAACACCCGATGCCTCTGAGCGACCAGCTGAAGCAACTAGTCGAGCTGCACAAGGCGGCTGAACAGGCCATGAAGGGCTTTATAGTACGGATGTGGCCTGGCGATGCCCTTCCCAACAGCTACTTTGGCCTAGTGAGGCGGCTTCTGGATGCCTGCCCACGGCTTGAAGTCATCAAGCGGTCCGTCTGCATCGAAGGTTCATGCCAGGCTTTCGTTTGTGTAAAGGTGCAATGGGCCAAGATGGACGTCGTGAAGCTGGTGAAGGAAGGGCCGCCGCAGGGCAAGGAGCATCGCCACCCCGAGATGTACTATGAGGGTGTTCTGAAGGGTGCTCGTCTCGTAGAGGACGAGTGTACGAAAGATATAATATTCGAGTAAACTCGCTCGTGTAATCATGTACTTATGAAAACTTGTTCATATGCGCTATGCAACGCTTGTTTGAATTTAAAATATTACCTTCTGTTCGGTTGTTTATCAAATTTGAGAGATGGCTAGTCGTCGGCTTCTGCCCCCATGCCACGAGTGCTGGGGTGTTCGGGATAAACCTGAGCACTCTTGTTCCCATTGTTGGGTCCTTCGAGGGAGGTTCTCAGCACAATGAACAAGGCAATCGGACTATAATGCGTTTTCACTCTCACTTAGCCATAGAATTCTATAATTTTAAATTTCGGCGAAGCCCCTAGTACTCGGAAGGCCGAATTTGGGGCGTGATACACGCCTTAAGCCGGACAGGGCCGACTCCTCGCTCTAAGTGGCATGAGCCTTTAGGGACACGAAATCTCTCAAACAGCGACCAGTCTCTCGCCTTATCATGACAGTCAATTTTAGCTTTCTCTACTGAGGTGGTTAGCCCAGCAGAACCGGGGCATAATCACAGTAGTTCTCCCAGTGCTACCTTAGCCGATATAGCGGAACGTAAGGTACCAAAACATGGGAGCCGGGCAAACCCAACTATTGACCCAAGACATGATTCGGAGCTGATGCATATAATGCTATAAGTTCGGGGTGCCGCACTGTCGAAAGTGTTCGGACTTCTCACGCCGTATTATGGGGTATGCTTGAGCCCCTAGCGTATTGGACGTACCAGAGTGTACGGGTGCTGGATGTCATGAATGAACATATATATATATATATAAAGAAGAATGCAATGATAGTCTTAATGCTATGCATTTTTTATTCAAAAAGGTGCGTTAAGGCAAAATGATACAAGTAGTGCGATAAGCAAAAATTAGGACTGTTTGACATGTCCCTTCCAAGGGCAAGCTGAGGAATAGTATTAAAGCAAATATTTCACTCATTATCGTAATCCACCTGGGAGTTCCGTGGTGTGACGTAGCTTTCTGCCTCCTTGGATGCTGCATCATGTGTTTGGCAATCGCGCTACTGGACAGGGTTTCCAGAGATTGAAGTCCTGAAAGAGAAAAATAACAAAGCGGAAAGCCCCTAGTGTGGTTTAAGCCGCGACTTGGGGCGTGCCGCCGTCGTGCCCCCCTCCCCGCCTGTGCCCATGGGATTTTTAATGCATAATTATGTACGCGTGGCACGGATTTCGCCGTTTGGCTGGGACCGGGGTGGAGGCCGCATTGCTATGCGAGCTCGGAACGTGCCAAGCGGTCCTGTTGCCGATTACTTCGGGCGCGCTTGAAGGTGTTCGGGTCCTTAATCGCCGAACTAGTGGATTGTCTTAAGAGGCTGCTTTGTGCTTCTGCTGCGAGGGCCGCAGTGTGCTCCTCCGTGCGAAGAGAGCGCTCTGTGTTTCCATTGACTGTGATGACCCCCCGAGGTCCTGGCATCTTGAGCTTGAGATATGCATAATGCGGTACCGCATTGAATCTTGCAAATGCGGTTCGCCCGAGCAGTACATGGTAGCCACTGCAGAACGAGACTATGTCCAAGATTAACTCTTCACTTCAGAAGTTATCCGGAGATCCGAAGACCACTTCTAGTGTTACTGAGCCTGTGCAATGGGCCTCTACACCTGGTATGACGCCTGTAAAGGTCGTGTTAGCGGGTTTGATCCTTGAGGGGTCTATACCCATTTTGCGCACTGTGTCCTGATAAAGCAGGTTCAGGCTGCTGCCGCCGTCCATTAGGACTCGAGTGAGGTGAAATCCATCAATGATTGGGTCTAGGACTAGTGCGGCGAATCCGCCATGACGGATGCTGGTGGGGTGGTCCTTGCGATCGAAGGTGATCGGACAGGAGGACCATGGGTTGAACTTGGGGGCGACTGGCTCCAACGCATATACGTCCCTGAGCGCACGCTTCCGCTCCCTCTTGGGGATGTGGGTTGCGTATATCATGTTCACCGTCCGCACTTGTGGGGGGAACCTCTTCTGTCCTCCGGTGTTCGGTTGCCGGGGCTCCTCCTCGTCATCGCTATGTGACCCCTTATCTTTGTTTTCGGCATTTAACTTGCCGGTCTGCTTGAACACCCAACAATCCCTGTTGGTGTGATTGGTTGGCTTGTCGGGGTGCCGTGTATTTGACACAAGCGATCGAGTATACGGTCCAAACTGGACGGGCCCGGGGTGCTTCTCTTAAATGGCTTTTTTCGCTGATCGGGTTTAGAGCCTTTGAATCCGGCATTGACTGTCGTATCCTTGGTATCGTCGCTGTTAATGCGGCGCTTATGTTTGTTGCGACGTGGCCTGCCATTGTCGTCCTTGGTATCCGAAGTACCATGGTTCTTTGATATGTTATTACTGCGAGCCAGCCAGCTGTCTTCTCCCGCACAAAAGTGGGTCATGAGTGTCGTGAGGGCTGCCATAGATTTCGGCTTTTCCTGACCAAGGTGCCGGGCTAGCCACTCGTCGCAGATGTTGTGCTTGAAAGCTGCAAGGGCCTCTACATCCGGACAGTCGACGATTTGATTTTTCTTTGTTAGGAACCGTGTCCGGAATTGCCTGGTCGATTCCTCTGGCTGATGAATTATGTGGCTCAAGTCATCGGCATCTAGTGGTAGTACATAAGTGCCCTGAAAGTTGTCGAGGAATGCGGCTTCCAGATCTTCCCAACAGCCAATGGACTCTGTTGGCAAGCTGTTGAGCCAATGCCGAGCTGGTCCTTTGAGTTTGAGTGGGAGGTATTTGATGGCGTGTAGGTCATCACCATGGGCCATGTGGATGTGCAGGAGGAAATCCTCGATCCATACCGCAGAATCTGTTGTGACGTCGTATGATTCTATATTTACGGGTTTGAAACCCTCTGGGATTTGATGATCCATCACTTCGTCTGTGAAGAATAAGGGGTGTGCGGTGCCTCTGTACTGGGCTATATTGCGACGCAGCTCGAATGAGTCTTGCCCGCTGTGTTCGGCCCGGCCGGACTTACTTTTACTGTATCCGACCTGACGATTATCATCTCGCATAGTGGCGCGCCCTCGTGATCCGTAGATCGATCTTGCATGTTTTGCTTTGTCCTCCAATACGTCTCGTAGGTCTGGCGTATTTCCCCCTGCCTTTTTATTTGAATGACGTCGGGGTGCGGGCTGAGCTTTTGGCTGGAATGTCTCTCTGTCGCGGCCACGAGGTGGCCGATCAGTCGCGTCATACGCCGGGGATGTAGGTTTCGGTGCTTCCTCCTCCAGTCGGGGTAGCAACCTGCACTTTGGGTAACTCTTGGAGGGGCGTTCGAGTTTGTACTCCTCGACCGCCAGGACTTCAGTCCATCTATCAGCTAGCAAATCTTGATCAGCTTGAAGTTGCTGCTGCTGCTTTTTCTTAAGGCTATTTGCCGTGGTTATAAGCCGACGCTTGAAGCGTTCTTGTTCGACAGGATCCTCTGGCACGACGAATTCATCATCGCCGAGGCTTGCCTCGTCTTCGGAGGGAGGCATGTAATTATCATCCTCCGCCTCTCCATCTGGCGCCCTCTCAGGAGGGCTAGCTCCTCCATCCTCCTGCTCTAAATCTTGCTGGAGGGGATTGTTGTTGTCTTCGGCACTATCCGGAGTGCTATTATCTCCGGTGCCGGTATCGCCACTTTTACCTTGGCGGGACTTAGAGCGGCGCCGCTGACGCCGGCGCTTGGGTTGCTTCTTGGAGGGGTCATCCTCCGTTGTCTCGTCGCCATTGCCTTCTTTGGGTGTGTCCACCATGTATATGTCGTATGATGAGGTGGTTGTCCAGTGCCCTGTGGACAGTGGTTCCTCTTAGACTCCCGCATCGTCGTCCATACTATCGATGTCTTCGGAGTCGAAGTCGAGCATGTCGGTTAAGTCATCGACAATGGCTACTAAGTGGGTGGTGGGTGGGCGGCGAATTTCTTCGTCATCCGCATCCCAATCCTGCCAGACGTGGTTTGGCGAGGATCCTCCTGACAAGGAGAGAGACCTTAATGAGTTCAGTATGTCGCCGAAGGGCGAGTGCTGAAAAATATCCGCAGAGGTAAACTCCATGATCGGCGCCCAATCGGATTCTTCAGGAGCGGGCGCAGGCGGTTCGGAGTCCGTGGCCGGAGAAGGATCCGGCAGTTTGGCAACACAGCTCTCGTGAAGGATAAGGTCGATATTCGGCTCGATCGCCGCTAAGGGTCGGCCTTCGTGACGGGGTCCATCCACCCGTCCATGGATGGCGTAACTGGCTCCGAATTGAGGCTCGGAGCGGCTGTCGGTGCGATCTTCTGGATACGGTCCGATGGTAGAGCTAAATCGTACTCATCGTGACCGCGTGGCGCATAAGGCAGGGGCTCGAATCCATCGAAGATCAAGTCTCCGCGGATATCGGCCGTGTAGTTTAAGCTTCCAAACCTGACCTGATGGCCAGGGGCGTAACTTTCGATCTGCTCCAGATGGCCAAGCGAGTTGGCCCGCAGTGCGAAGCCGTCGAACACAAAGATCTGTCCGGGGAGAAAAGTCGCACCCTAGACTGCATCGCTATCGATGATCGTAGGAGCCATCAAGCCTAACGGCGACGACATAGAGGAACTCTCAATGAAAGCACCAATGTTGGTGTCAAAACCGGCGGATCTTGGGTAGGGGGCCCGAACTATGCGTCTAGGCGGATGGTAACAGGAGGCAGGGGACACGATGTTTTACCCAGGTTTGGGCCCTCTTGATGGAGGTAAAACCCTACGTCCTGCTTGATTTATTCTCGATGATATGAGTATTACAAGAGTTGATATACCACGAGATCGGAGAGGCTAAACCCTAGAAGCTAGCCTATGGTATGATTGTCTGTTGTCCAACGGACTAAAACCCTCTGGTTTATATAGACACCGGAAAGGGCTAGGGTTACACAAGGTCGGTTACAAAGGAGGAGATATACATATCCGTATTGCCTAGCTTGCCTTCCACGCCAAGTAGAGTCCCATCCGGACACGAGACGAAGTCTTCAATCTTGTATCTTCATAGTCCAACAGTCTGGCCAAAGGATATAGTCCGGCTGTCCGGAGACCCCCTAATCCAGGACTCCCTCAATCACCTTGGTGAGCGTGTTCATCGCCTCCATTGGCATTCTTGCCCGCTTGCCGCCAGTCGGAGCAGCGGGAGGGTAACTAGGCGTCATCGCCCCCGCTACGGCCTTTCCACCAGTCTTTGATGATGGAATATCTGTTCGGAGCATGTTTTTGTCCCCTACATCTTCCTTCACGTAGGCGGCGGTGGAGGGTTGATTATGGCGGCGGCCAACAGGGTAGAGGAGTTGGCTTCCAGTTCCATTTCGATCGAAATCAAGGAAAGTTGTGGCGGCGACGATGAGGTTGGGTGGTGGTGGCGGCGTGAGAGGGAAATGGCCGATAATACTCATATGTGGTGCGAGTCAAGTATATTTGAGAGATTTGGTATGCCTTTTGGGGATAACTCCTTAAAAGTTTACTACTCTAAACATTTAAGAGTTCGACCTGATGCGGTTAGCTTCTTATTTTGCCCCTCTAAAGGTTTTTAGGGATCACCTAGAGATGCCCTTAGGTCATGGTTATTGTGCATAGAGTAGACGAGGAGAGTGTAACCATTCGGTCCATTCTTAGATGGTGTGCATTCCTCCTAGGGCACTTGTGTGCTTCCCTTCATGCACCATCCGATCTTTCAATTGTGCTATGGTTTACTTTGTTGTCAATTTACTAGCCGGTGCTTTGTGTGTCACATTTGTGCTCTACCGAAGTATATGATTGATGGACCTTATTAAGCGTGGGGTCCAAAAATAAGGTGATTTTGCTCCTGTTTGGCGTATGCATGGTCTCGAAACTTAAAGTTGCCAGTGATAAAAAGTGACGGGCTTAGATGATGTGCATTAGAAAACCCCTTCTCTCTCCTCATTGCTTCTATTGAAAGTCGCTCGTAGATCCCCAGCTCCTTTCCCTTCTTCTCTAACGTTCTAGCCGACCGAAGTGGTGATGGGAGATAAGGTTGGTCACCATTGTAAATAGTAGGTCTAGGTTTAGTTTTCCCCTTGTTGCGCCTGGTGTTATGATGCCATGAAGCTTTTCTTAGATGCCCGCATGCAGCATTGGGTAGCTGCATGGTTATGCTTTCGACAATTTTTCAATGTGAACGTTATTGCGTGTTAGTGCATCCATTTTCTAGACAACTGCTGCTAGAGGTAGATTTGGCGGGAGCTTCAAGAATAAACTCGGTAGCCCATTAGATATGAAGGAAATATACCCTAGAGGCAATAATAAAGTTGTTATTTTATATTTCCTTATTCATGATAAAGGTTTATTATTCATGCTAGAATTGTATTGATCGGAAACTTAAATACATGTGTGAATACATAAAAAATACCGTGTCCCTAGTGAGCCTCTACTAGACTAGCTCGTTGATCAAATATGGTTAAAGTTTCCTAACCATGGACATGTGTTGTCATTTGATAACGGGATCACATCATTAGGAGAATGATGTGATGGACAAGACCCGTCTATTAGCTTAGCATAATGATCGTTCAGTTTATTGCTATTGCTTTCTTCATGTCAAATACATGTTCCTTCGACTATGAGATTATGCAACTCCTGGATACCGGAGGAATAGCTTGTGTGCTATCAAATGTCACAACGTAACTGGGTGATTATAAAGATGCTCTACGGGTATCTCCGAAGGTGTTTGTTGGGTTGGCATAGATCAAGATTAGGATTTGTCACTCCGAGTATCAAAGAAGTATCTCTGGGCCCTCTTGGTAATACACATCATAAGCTTGCAAGCAAACGACTAAGGAGTTAGTCACAAGGTGATGTATTATGGAACGAGTAAAAAGACTTGCTGATAACGAGATTGAACTAGGTATGAAGATACCGACGATCGAATCTCGGGCAAGTAACATACCGATGGATAAAGGGAATTACGTATGTTTTCATAACGGTTCGACCGATAAAGATCTTTGTAGAATATGTAAGATCCAATATGGGCATCCAGGTTCCGCTATTGGTTATTGACCAGAGATGTGTCTCGGTCATGTGTACATAGTTCTTGAACCCGTAGGGCCCGCACGATTAACGTTCGTTGACGATATAGTATTATATGAGTTATGTGATTTGGTGATCGAACGTTGTTCGGAGTTCCGTATGAGATCACGGACATGACAAGGAGTTTCGAAATGGTCGAGAGGTAAATATTGATATATATATATATATATATATATATATAGGACGATAGTATTCGGACACCGGAAGTGTTCTGGAGGTACCGGGTACATATCGGGTCACCGGGAGGGGTTCCGGGCACCCTCAGCAAAAGATATGGGCCTTATGGGCCAAGAGGGGAAACACACCAGCCACAAGGGGCTGGTGTGGCCCCCATATGGGCCGAACTAGAGGAGAAGGAAAGAGGGGAAGGGAGAAGGAAATGGGGGATTCGGTCTCCCCCTTCCTTCCCTCCTCCCTCCTCTTTCTTTCCCCCTCTGGTAAATAAGGAAGGGGGCGCCGGCTTAGGAGGAACCCAAGTAGGATTCGGTCCTACTTGGGACGCCTCCTGGCCTCTCCCATCTCCCTCCCACCTATATATATGTGGGGGGTGCCCCTAGCACACCCAGACAATTGCCTAGTCGTGTGCGGCGCCCTCCTCCACCCTTTACACCCCCGGTCATATTTTTGTAGTGCTTAGGCAAAGCCCTGCGGAGATCACTTCACCATCACCGTCACCACGCTGTCGTGCTACCGGAACTCATCTATTACCTCGACGTCTTGCTGGATCAAGAAGGCGAGGGACTGAAAGCACAAGTGCTCCCTGGGTGATTTTGGTAATTAATGTCAACATATCTCTTGTTGGACTAATGCTTCTACCTAGTATGTTTCAGATAAGTTCAACAATGGAGTGGCATGGACTAGAGGATGTGGAACCCCTTCAAGATGCTGAGGACAAAGGATTGGCTCAAGCTCAAAGCTCAGGACTCTACATTTTATTTTAGTGATCCAAGATCACATTGAGTCCATAGGAAAGCCAATACTATTAAGAGGGGAAGAGATGTTGCTTGATAGCTTGCTTGCTCAAAGTTCTTAGTGATGTGCTCCAAAGCCCTCAACCACTTTCTCATATCCACATATGTCCCAAACCAAAAGTCAAACTCGGCCCCACCAAAACTTTCTATCCGGCGCCACCGAGTTCTCCTGACATAGCCACTGCCAGAAACCCTAATTAATTCGGCCTCATCAATGGGATCTCGGTTTCACCGAGATGGGCTTGCAAACTCTCTGTTGCCTATTGCAATAATTTTGGTCCCACCGAGACATGCAATCGGTCCCACCGAGTTTGCTCGGCCAACTCTCTGTTTTGCTTATTACCCAAATTGATCCCACCGGGTTTGTGTAATCGGTCAAACCGAGATGAGGCTTTACCCTAACCCTAGCACATCGGTCCCACCGAGTCGATTATGTCGGTCCCACGAAATGCCTAACGGTCACATTATGAACTAAATCGGTCTGACCGAGTTTCATGATTCGGTCCCACTGAGTTTGGTGATTTGTGTGTAACGGTTAGATTTTGTGTGGATGCTATTTATACCCCTCCACCCACTCTTCATTTGTGAGAGAGCCATCAGAACATGCCTATACTTCCAACATACATTTTCTGAGAGAGAACCACCTACACTTGTGTTGAGGTCAAGATATTCCACTTCAACCACATAAATCTTGATCTCTAGCATTCCCCAAGTTGCTTTCCACTCAAATCATCTTTCCACCAAATCCAAATCCTGTGAGAAAGAGTTGAGTATTGGGGAGACCATCATTTGAAGCACAAGAGCAAGGAGTTCATCATCAACACACTGTTTGTTACCTCTTGGAGAGTGGTGTCTCCTAGATTGGTTAGGTGTCACTTGGGAGCCTCCGTCAAGATTGTGGAGTTGAACCAAGGAGTTTGTAAGGGCAAGGAGATCGCCTACTTCGTGAAGATCTACCCGAGTGAGGCAAGTCCTTCGTGGGCGACGTCCATGATGGGATAGACAAGGTTGCTTCTTCGTGGACCCTTCATGGGTGGAGCCCTCCATGGACTCGCGCAACCATTACCCTTCGTGGGTTGAAGTCTCCATCAACGTGGATGTACGATAGCACCACCTATCGGAACCACGCCAAAAATCTCCGTGTCTCCAATTGCGTTTGCACACCCCAATCCCATCCCCTTACATACTTGCAACTTGCATGCTTTACTTTCCGCTGCTCATATACTCTTGTCATGCTTGCTTGATATGTATTGTGAATGTTTAAACTTGTTCCCAAACTCTACTTAAACCTAAAGAAATTAAAAACTACAACTTTTCTTAAGCAGAGTCTATTCACCCCCCCTCTAGACTCCAGTTCTCGATCCTTTCAATTGGTATCAGAGCTTTGGTCTCCATTTCTTTGATTTAATCACCATTGGAGGAAGATGGATGAGTCTACGTTGGGGAGTCTAGGACGTAGAGTGCCTATTCTTGATGGAGAGTTCTTTCATGAGTGGAAAAATGAGATGCTTGAGATTTTCAATGAATATCATTTGACCAAGTACATTACTACTCCTTGTGCTCGCATTGTTTATCCTTTGCATCCTACCCTTGATGAGTCTATTGACATGATCCGTAATCTTAGAACGGTCAATTTAATCACTAGAGGGTTGTCTAAAAACTTGCTTGCTAGCTTGCCTACTTTTGATTGTGCCTACACCTTATGGAGATTCCTTGAGGAATGATTCCAAAATTATTCCTTGAAAATTCTAGATGAGATTCTTCATAAGTCTATTACCTTGAGTAAGATGAGTTCTAATGATCCCAAGTTTGGTGATTGCTTATTTGAGCTTACTAATCTTATGAGTGCAAAAGGAGATGTTGGAATTATTAGCAATATCATTTCCGAAGTCATCAGAATCCATAGAGATGAACATTGTTATGGTCATACTTATAATGAATTACCCTCTCTAGGAGTTGATCCATCACATGACGATGTTGAACATGAATACTATGACGAGGATGATGATAGCGACCATGATCTTGATGATGCGATGAGACACTTTGGTCTTATGGCTAATCTTCACGGCTACATGGCTGGAGGAAAGGAATGGGTCCTTGATAGTGGATGTACTGATCATATGACCCGAGACTAAGATATGTTTCGTGAGCTTGCTGAAAACGACGGCCCTCGAAAGTATGTCACTTTTGGTGATAACTCAAAGGGTAAGGTGGTTGGCCTCGGTAAGGTGGCCATCTCACATGATAGCTCCATACAAAATGTCATGCTCGTTGAATCTCTTGGGACAATTTACTTTCAGTATCTAGACTTGCTGATTTCGGTTTCAATGTCCTATTTACTGAAGTAGATTGCCAATTGTTTCGAAGAGACAATCATAAAATGGTCTTTATCGGTATACGTAGAGGTGATCTCTACATTGTTGATTTCACTAAAAAAGGCTCAACCTAGAACTTGCTTAATTGCTAAATCTTCTAAAGGCTGGTTGTGGCATAGAAGGCTAGGTCATGTGGGCATGCGAAATCTTGATAAGCTTATTAAAGGTGATCATATCCTTGGAGTAAAAGATGTTATATTTGATAAGGATAGACTTTGTAGTGCTTGTCAAGCAGGAAAACAAGTTGGAGGGAGTCACCCCATGAAGAACATCATGACCACGAGAAGACCGCTCGAGCTACTTCACATGGATCTCTTTGGTCCCAATGCCTACAAGAGTCTCGGTGGTAACTCATTTGGTCTAGTCATAGTCGATTATTTTTCAAGATTTACGTGGGTGTTCTTCCTTGATGATAAATTACAGGTCCAAAAGATCTTCAAAAACTTCGCTAGGAAGGCCCAAAATCAATTTGACATGAAGATCAAGAAGGTTCGAAGTGACAACGGAACGGAATTCAAGAACGCAAATGTGGATACCTTTCTTGACAAAGAGGGGATTTCACATGAGTTCTTGGCTACGTACACACCTCAACAAAATGGAGTTGTTGAGAGGAAGAACCGGACTCTTATTGAGATGGCAAGAACGATGCTTGATGAGTACAAGACTCCAAAACACTTTCGGGCGGAAGCGGTTGAGACAGCTTGTCATGCAACAAATCGCTTGTATCTTCACAAGCTACTCGGCAAGACGGCATACGAGCTCCTCACCGGTAACAAACCCCAAGTTGGATACTTTCGAATATTCGGCTCAAAGTGCTACATTCTTGATAAGCATTGTCGTTCTAAATTTTCTCCTAAATCTCATGAAGGTTTCCTACTTGGTTATGGCTCAAACTCTCACACTTACCGTGTCTAAAACAATTTCACCCGAAAGGTTGAAGAGACAGTAGATGTGAAGTTTGATGAATCTAACGCCTCGCAAGTAGAGCAATTGCCAATTGATGTAGGAGACAAAGGCCCTTCGGAAGCAATCCAATACTTGTCTATTGGTGAAATTCATCCAACGGAGGTGAAGGAGAGTACCTCATCTGTCCAAGTGGAAGATTCCACCTCACGGCAAGGTGAACCAAGAGTTGATACGGAAGCATCCACAAGTGGGACACACCAAGATGAAGAAACGAGTAAGTACACCAAGATGAACATCAACAACCTCCTTCTCCACCACGACAAGAGAACGACAATGTCAACGATGAAGAAGGCCAAGAAGAAGAACAAGATGAAGAGGATGTTCCACCCCGAGCCAAGCAAAAGCTCCCACGATTTCGAGCAAGAGTCGCCAAAGACCATCCCGTCGAGCAAATCTACAATGATATCCAAACCGGGAGAATCACTCGCTCTAAAACTCATTTGGCTAACTTTTGTGAACACTATTCATTCCTCTCTAGCATTGAACCTATTAAGGTTAAAGAAGCATTGGAAGATCCAGATTGGATAAACGCCATGCATGAAGAGCTACACAACTTTGAGAGAAATCAAGTGTGGACATTGGTTGAGAAGCCCGACAACAACCACAACATCATCGGTACCAAATGGGTGTTTCGCAACAAGCAAGATGAAGATGGACAAATTGTTTGCAACAAAGCACGTCTAGTCGCCCAAGGCTACACTCAAGTCAAAGGTATGGACTATGGTGAGACATATGCCCCCGTTGTTAGACTTGAGTCCATTCGCATCTTACTTGCTTATGCTAATCACCATGATATCACCTTGTACCAAATGGACATCAAACGTGCTTTTCTAAATGGTGAAATTGAGGAGGAAGTTTATGTTAAGCAACCTCCCGGCTTTGTCAATCCTAAGAAACCTAATCATGTTTACAAACTTCACAAAGCTCTTTATGGTCTTAAACAAGCTCCTAGAGCATGGTATAAATGCTTGACCAAGTTCCTTATTGAAAAAGGCTTCGAAATTGGAAAAATAGATTCTACTATTTTTACTAAAAGGGTTAATGGAGAACTATTTGTGTGCCAAATTTATGTTGATGATATAATAGTTGGTTCAACTAACCCTCATTTTAGTGAGAAGTTTGGAAAGCTAATGTCGAAAAAGTTTGAGATGTCTATGATGAGTGAACTCACATTTTTTTTCTTGGTTTGCAAATCAAACAAACTAAGGAAGGTACCTTTGTCTCTCAAACAAAGTACACTAAGGACTTATTCAAGAAGTTCAACATGCAAGAATGCAAATGTATGACTACACCCATGCCTACTAGTGGACATCTTCACTTGACTAAGGACGGTGAACCGGTTGATCAAAAAGTTTACTGCTCTATGATTGGTTCATTGTTATATCTATGTGCCTCTCGTCCCGATATTATGCTAAGTGTGTGCATGTGTGCACGATATCAAGCGGCTCCTAAAGAATGTAATCTTAAGGCTGTGAAAAGGATAGTGAGATACTTAATACACACACCAAATTTTGGCATTTGGTATCCTAAGAGGTCTTCTTTCAATCTTGTTGGTTACTCCAATTCGTACTATGCCTGAGACAAGGTTGATAGAAAGTCCACTTCGGGTACTTGTCAATTTCTTGGTAGATCTCTTGTGTCTTGGTCTTCCAAGAAACATAACTCGGTATCCGTATCCACCGCCGAAGCGGAATACATTGCCGCTGGTTCATGTTGTGCTCAATTACTTTGGATGACCCAAACTCTTAAAGATTATGGGATATATGTGAAACATGTTCCATTGCTTTGTGACAATGAAAGTGCTATCAAGATTGCTCACAATCCCGTTCAACATTCTCGAACTAAGCATATTTAAGTTCGTCATCATTTCATTCGAGATCACGTTGCCAAAGGGGACATTGATCTTAAGCATGTTCGCACCGATAAGCAATTGGCGGATATATTCACCAAACCGCTTGATGAGAAAGTCTTTTGCCATTTGAGAGGTGAATTGAACATCATTTATGCTTAAAACTTGGAGTAGAAATTCCATTACATGCAAGGCATGAGCCCTTTACTAATCCTTGATATTTCTTCATGTTGCCATTTATATTTCTTGGATATATTTGCACCCTTGCATGCTATCTAACCCTTGTAGGTACTTGGATGAATCTAAATCTATGAGATTGCAACCCACTCACATCATGAGCAATTTATACATCACCAAGTCTCTACACAATGGTGGTTGAAGACAAGGAAGCACGAAACCCTTCAAACATATCCTTTGACAAATTCTACATTAAGTTTTATGATTGTCATCTTGGATATACAAGTGCTCTTCCTTGCAAAGCTAACCCATGTAGGAAGATGAACTCAAATTCCAAGTGGTGCTCCCAACTCTTGATGAGCTACATCAACCTTGAGAAACCCACACAAGTGTTGGAAATATGCCCTAGAGGCAATAATAAAATGGTTATTATTATATTTCCTTGTTCATGATAATTGTTTATTGTTCATGCTATAATTGTGTTATCCGAAAATCGTAATACATGTGTGAATACATAGACCACAACACGTCCCTAGTGAGCCTCTAGTTGACTAGCTCATTGATCAAAAGATAGTCATGGTTTCCTGACTATGGACATTAGATGTCATTGATAACGGGATCACATCATTAGGAGAATGATGTGATGGACAAGACCCAATCCTAAGCATAGCTCAAAGATCGTGTCGTTCGTTTGCTAGAGCTTTTCCGAATGTCAAGTATCATTTCCTTAGACCATGAGATTGTGCAACTCCCGGATACCGTAGGAGTGCTTTGGGTGTGCCAAACGTCACAACGCAACTGGGTGACTATAAAGGTGCACTACGGGTATCTCCGAAAGTGTCTGTTGGGTTGGCACGAATCGAGACTGGGATTTGTCACTCTGTATGACGGAGAGGTATCTCTGGGCCCACTCGGTAATGCATCATCATAATGAGCTCAATGTGACCAAGTGGTTGATCATGGGATCATGCATTACGGTACGAGTAAAGTGACTTGCCGGTAACGAGATTGAACGAGGTATTGGGATACCGACGATCAAGTCTCGAGCGAGTAATGTACCGATTGACAAAGGGAATTGTATACGAGATTGATTGAATCCTCGACATCGTGGTTCATCCGATGAGATCATCAAGGAGCATGTGGGAGCCAACATGGGTATCCAGATCCCGTTGTTGGTTATTGACCGGAGAGTTGTCTCGGTCATGTCTGCGTGTCTCCCGAACCCGTAGGGTCTACACACTTAAGGTTCGGTGACGCTAGGGTTGTTGAGATATTAGTATGCGGTAATCCGAAAGTTGTTCGGAGTCCCGGATGAGATCCCGGACGTCACGAGGAGTTCCGGAATGGTCTGGAGGTGAAGAATTGTATATAGGAAGTCCAGTTTCGGCCACCGAGAAAGTTTCGGGGGTCATCGGTATTGTACCGGGACCACCGGAAGGGTCCCGGGGGTCCACCGGGTGGGGCCACCTATCCCGGAGGGCCCCATGGGCTGAAGTGGGAGGGGAACCAGCCCCTGATGGGCTTGTGCGCCCCCTTTGGGCCTCCCCCTGCGCCTAGGGTTGGAAACCCTAGGGGTGGGGGGCGCCCCACTTGGCTTGGGGGCAAGCCACCCCCCTTGGCCGCCCCCCATCTAGATGGGATCTAGAGGGGCCGGCACCCCCTGGACCCCTATATAAAGACGGGGGAGGGAGGCTGCACACCCTAGCCCCTGGCGCCTCCCTCTCCCTCCCGTGACACCTCTCCCTCTCGATGAGCTTGGCGAAGCCCTGCCGAGATAACTGTTGCTTCCACCACCACGCCGTCGTGGTGCTGGATCTCCATCAACCTCTCCTTCCCCCTTGCTGGATCAAGAAGGAGGAGACATCTTCCCAACCATACGTGTGTTGAACGCGGAGGTGCCGTCTGTTCGGCGTTCGGTCATAGGTGATTTGGATCACGACGAGTACGACTCCATCAACCCCGTTCTCTTGAACGCTTCCGCTCGCGATCTACAAGGGTATGTAGATGCACTCCCCTTTCCCTCATTGCTAAATAACTCCATAGATTAATCTTGGTGATGCGTAGAAAATTTTAAATTCTGCTACGTTCTCCAACAGTGGTATCAGAGCCAGGTTTATGAGTAGTTTCTATGCACGAGTAGAACACAAAGCAGGTGTGGGCGTCGATATTGTCAATTTACTTGCCACTACTAGTCTTATCTTGATTCAACGGCATCATGGGATGAAGCGGCCCGGACCGACCTTACACGTACGCATATGTGAGACTGGTTCCACCGACTGACATGCACTAGTTGCATAAGGTGGCTAGCGGGTGTCTGTCTCTCCCACTTTAGTTGGATCGGATTCGATGAAAAGGGTCCTTATGAAGGGTAAATATAAATTGGCATATCACGTTGTTGTTTTGGCGTAGGTAAGAAACGTTCTTGGTAAGAAACCTATAGCAGCCACGTAAAAACTTGCAACAACAATTAGAGGACGTCTAACTTGTTTTTGCAGCATATGCCGTGTGATGTGATATGGCCAAAAGGATGTGATGAATGATATATGTGATGTATGAGATTGATCATGTTCTTGTAATAGGAATCACGACTTGCATGTCGATGAGTATGACAACCGGCACGAGCCATAGGAGTTGTCTTAATTTATTTATGACCTGCGTGTTAACATATAACGTCATGTAATTACTTTACTTTATTGCTAAACCGTTAGCCATAGTAGTAGAAGTAATAGATGACAAGACAACTTCATGAAGACACGATGATGGAGATCATGGTGTCATGCCGGTGACGACGATGATCAGGGTGCCCCAAAGATGGAGATCATAAGGAGCAAAATGATATTGGCCATATCATGTCACTATTTGATTGCATGTGATGTTTATCATGTTTTACATCTCATTTGCTTAGAATGATGGTAGATTAAATAAGATGATCCCTCATAATAATTTCAAGAAAGTGTTCCCCCTAACTGTGCACCATTGCGAAGGTTCATTGTTTCGAAGCACCACGTGATGATCGAGTGTGATAGATTCTAACGTTCGAATACAACGGGTGTAAGCCAGATTTACACACGCAATACACTTAGGTTGACTTGACGAGCCTAGCATGTACAGACATGGCCTCGGAACACGGAAGACCGAAAGGTCGAGCATGAGTTGTATAGAAGATACGATCAACATGAAGATGTTCACCGATGTTGACTAGTCCGTCTCACGTGATGATCGGACACGGCCTAGTTGACTCGGATCATGTTTCACTTAGATGACTAGAGGGATGTCTATCTGAGTGGGAGTTCATTGAATAATTTGATTAGATGAACTTAATTGTCATGAACTTAGTCTAAAATCTTTACAATATGTCTTGTAGATCAAATGGCCCACGCTAATGTTGCCCTCAACTTCAACGCGTTCCTAGAGAAAACCAAGCTGAAAGATGATGGCAGCAACTATACAGACTGGGTCCGGAACCTGAGGATCATCCTCATAGCTGCCAAGAAAGATTATGTCCTAGAAGCACCGCTAGGTGACGCACCCATCCCAGAGAACCAAGACGTTATGAACGCTTGGCAGCAGCGTGCTGATGATTACTCCCTCGTTCAGTGCGGCATGCTTTACAGCTTAGAACCGGGGCTCCAAAAGCGTTTTGAGCAACACGGAGCATATGAGATGTTCGAAGAGCTGAAAATGGTTTTCCAAGCTCATGCCCGGGTCGAGAGATATGAAGTCTCCGACAAGTTCTTCAGTTGTAAGATGGAGGAAAATAGTTCTGTCAGTGAGCACATACTCAAAATGTCTGGGTTGCACAACCGCTTGACTCAGCTGGGAGTTAATCTCCCGGATGACGCGGTCATTGACAGAATCCTTCAGTCGCTTCCACCGAGCTACAAGAGCTTTGTGATGAACTTCAATATGCAGGGGATGGAAAAGACCATTCCTGAGGTATATTCAATGCTGAAATCAGCGGAGGTGGAGATCAAAAAGGAACATCAAGTGTTGATGGTGAATAAAACCACTAAGTTTAAGAAAGGCAAGGGTAAGAAGAACTTCAAGAAGGACGGCAAGGGGGTTGCCGCGCCCGGTAAGCAAGCTGCCGGGAAGAAGCCAAAGAATGGACCCAAGCCCGAGACTGAGTGTTTTTATTGCAAGGGAAGTGGTCACTGGAAGCGGAACTGCCCCAAATACTTAGCGGACAAGAAGGCCGGCAACACTAAAGGTATATGTGATATACATGTAATTGATGTGTACCTTACCAGTACTCGTAGTAGCTCCTGGGTATTTGATACCGGTGTGGTTGCTCACATTTGTAACTCAAAGCAGGAGCTGCGGAATAAGCGGAGACTGGCGAAGGACGAGGTGACGATGCGCGTCGGGAATGGTTCCAAGGTCGATGTGATCGCCGTCGGCACGCTACCTCTACATTTACCTACGGGATTAGTTTTAAACCTCAATAATTGTTATTTAGTGCCAGCTTTGAGCATGAACATTGTATCAGCATCTCATCTAATTCGAGATGGCTACTCATTTAAATTCGAGAATAATGGTTGTTCTATTTATATGAGAGATATGTTTTTATGGTCATGCCCCGCTGGTGAATGGTTTATTCTTAATGAATCTCGAGCGTAATGTTACACATATTCATAGTGTGAATACCAAAAGATGTAAGGTTGATAATGATAGTCCCACATACTTGTGGCACTGCCGCCTTGGTCACATAGGTGTCAAACGCATGAAGAAGCTCCATGCAGATGGACTTTTGGAGTCTCTTGATTATGAATCATTTGACACGTGCGAACCATGCCTCATGGGTAAAATGACCAAGACTCCGTTCTCGGGAACAATGGAGCGAGCAACCAACTTATTGGAAATCATACATACTGATGTGTGCGGTCCAATGAGTGTTGAGGCTCGCGGTGGCTATCGTTATGTTCTCACCCTCACTGATGACTTGAGTAGATATGGGTATGTCTACTTAATGAAACACAAGTCTGAGACCTTTGAAAAGTTCAAGGAATTTCAGAGTGAGGTTGAGAATCAACGTGACAGGAAAATCAAGTTCTTGCGATCAGATCGTGGGGGAGAATACTTGAGTCACGAATTTGGCACGCACTTAAGGAAATGTGGAATAGTTTCACAACTCACGCCGCCTGGAACACCTCAGCGTAATGGTGTGTCCGAACGTCGTAATCGCACTCTATTGGATATGGTGCGATCTATGATGTCTCTTACCGATCTACCGCTATCATTTTGGGGCTATGCTTTAGAGACTGCCGCATTCACTTTAAATAGGGCTCCGTCGAAATCCGTTGAGACGACACCGTATGAATTATGGTTTGGGAAGAAACCTAAGCTGTCGTTTCTAAAAGTTTGGGGATGCGATGCTTATGTCAAGAAACTTCAACCTGAAAAGCTCGAACCCAAGTCAGAAAAATGCGTCTTCATAGGATACCCTAAAGAAACTATTGGGTATACCTTCTACCTCAGATCCGAAGGCAAGATCTTTGTTGCCAAGAATGGATCCTTTCTAGAGAAAGAGTTTCTCTCGAAAGAAGTAAGTGGGAGGAAAGTAGAACTTGATGAAGTATTACCTCTTGAACCGGAAAGTGGCGCAACTCAAGAAAATGTTCCTGAGGTGCCTGCACCGACTAGAGAGGAAGTTAATGATGATGATCATGAAACTTCAGATCAAGTTGCTACTGAACTTCGTAGGTCCACAAGGACACGTTCCGCACCAGAGTGGTACGGCAACCCTGTCTTGGAAATCATGTTGTTAGACAACGGTGAACCTTCGAACTATGAGGAAGCGATGGCGGGCCCAGATTCCGACAAATGGCTAGAAGCCATGAAATCCGAGATAGGATCCATGTATGAAATGAAGTATGGACTTTGACTGACTTGCCCGATGATCGGCGAGCCATAGAAAATAAATGGATCTTTAAAAAGAAGACAGACGCAGATGGTAATGTGACCATCTACAAGGCTCGACTCGTCGCTAAGGGTTATCGACAAGTTCAAGGGGTTGACTACGATGAGACTTTCTCACCCGTAGCGAAGCTGAAGTCCGTCCGAATCATGTTAGCAATTGCCGCATTCTATGATTATGAGATATGGCAAATGGACGTCAAAACGGCATTCCTTAACGGCTTTCTTAAGGAAGAATTGTATATGATGCAGCCGGAAGGTTTTGTCGATCCTAAGAATGCTAACAAGGTGTGCAAGCTCCAACGCTCAATCTATGGGCTGGTGCAAGCATCTCGGAGTTGGAACATTCGATTTGATGAGATGATCAAAGCGTTTGGGTTTACACAGACTTATGGAGAAGCCTGTGTTTACAAGAAAGTGAGTGGGAGCTCCGTAGCATTTCTCATATTATATGTGGATGACATACTGTTGATGGGAAATGATATAGAATTCTTGGAAAGCATAAAGGCCTACTTGAACAAGTGTTTTTCAATGAAGGACCTTGGAGAAGCTGCTTATATATTAGGCATCAAAATCTATAGAGATAGATCGAGACGCCTCATTGGTCTTTCACAAAGTACGTACCTTGACAAGATATTGAAGAAGTTCAATATGGATCAGTCCAAGAAGGGGTTCTTGCCTGTATTGCAAGGTGTGCAATTGAGCACGGCTCAATGCCCGACCACGGCAGAAGATAGAGAAAAGATGAGTGTCGTCCCCTATGCCTCGGCCATAGGGTCTATTATGTATGCCATGTTGTGTACCAGACCTGATGTAAACCTTGCCGTAAGTTTGGTAGGAAGGTACCAAAGTAATCCCGGCATGGAACACTGGACAGCGGTCAAGAATATCCTGAAGTACCTGAAGAGGACTAAGGATATGTTTCTCGTTTATGGAGGTGACGAAGAGCTCGTCGTAAAGGGTTACGTCGATGCTAGCTTCGACACAGATCTGGATGACTCTAAGTCACAAACCGGATACGTGTATATTTTGAATGGTGGGGCAGTAAGCTGGTGCAGTTGCAAGCAAAGCGTTGTGGCGGGATCTACATGTGAAGCGGAGTACATGGCAGCCTCGGAGGCAGCACAAGAAGCAATCTGGGTGAAGGAGTTCATTATCGACCTAGGAGTCATTCCCAATGCGTCGGGCCCGATGACTCTCTTCTGTGACAACACTGGAGCTATTGCCCTTGCCAAGGAGCCTAGGTTTCACAGCAAGACCAGGCATATCAAGCGGCGCTTCAAATCCATTCGTGAAAGTGTTCAAAATGGAGACATAGATATTTGTAAAGTACATACGGACCTGAATGTGGCAGATCCGTTGACTAAACCTCTCCCTAGAGCAAAACATGATCAACACCAGAACTCTATGGGTGTTCGATTCATCACAATGTAACTAGATTATTGACTCTAGTGCAAGTGGCAGACTGTTGGAAATATGCCCTAGAGGCAATAATAAAATGGTTATTATTATATTTCCTTGTTCATGATAATTGTCTATTGTTCATGCTATAGTTGTGTTATCCGGAAATCGTAATACATGTGTGAATACATAGACCACAACACGTCCCTAGTGAGCCTCTAGTTGACTAGCTCGTTGATCAAAAGATAGTCATGGTTTCCTGACTATGGACATTAGATGTCATTGATAACAGGATCACGTCATTAGGAGAATGATGTGATGGACAAGACCCAATCCTAAGCATAGCTCGAAGATCGTGCAGTTCGTTTGCTAGAGCTTTTCCGAATGTCAAGTTTCATTTCCTTAGACCATGAGATTGTGCAACTCTCGGATACCGTAGGAGTGCTTTGGGTGTGACAAACGTCACAACGTAACTGGGTGACTATAAAGGTGCACTACGGGTATCTCTAAAAGTGTCTGTTGGGTTGGCACGAATCGAGACTGGGATTTGTCACTCCGTATGATGGAGAGGTATCTCTGGGCCCACTCAGTAATGCATCATCATAATGAGCTCAATGTGACCAAGTGGTTGATCACGGGATCATGCATTACGGTACGAGTAAAGTGACTTGCCGGTAACGAGATTGAACGAGGTATTGGGATACCGACGATCGAGTCTCGGGCGAGTAACGTACCGATTGACAAAGGGAATTGTATACGGGATTGATTGAATCCTCGACATCGTGGTTTATCTGATGAGATCATCAAGGAGCATGTGGGAGCCAACATGGGTATCCAGATCCCGCTGTTGGTTATTGACCGGAGAGTCGTCTCGGTCATGTCTGCGTGTCTCCCGAACCCGTAGGGTCTACACACTTAAGGTTTGGTGACGCTAGGGTTGTTGAGATATTAGTATGCGGTAATCCGAAAGTTGTTCGGAGTCCCGTATGAGATCCCGGATGTCACGAGGAGTTCCGGAATGGTCCGGAGGTGAAGAATTGTATATAGGAAGTCCAGTTTCGGCCACCGGGAAAGTTTCGGGGGTCACCGGTATTGTACCAGGACCACAGGAAGGGTCCCGGGGGTCCACCGGGTGGGGCCACCTATCCCGGAGGGCCCCATGGGCTGAAGTGGGAGGGGAACCAGCCCCTGATGGGCTGGTGCGCCCCCTTTGGGCCTCCCCTGCGCCTAGGGTTGGAAACCCTAGGGGTGGGGGCACCCCACTTGGCTTGGGGGGCAAGCCACCCCCCTTGGCCGCCGCCCCCCCCCCATCTAGATGGAATCTAGAGGGGCCGGCGCCCCCTGGACCCCTATATAAAGAGGGGGGAGGGAGGGCTGCACACCCTAGCCCCTGGCGCCTTCCTCTCCCTCATGTGACACCTCTCCCTCTCGCTGAGCTTGGCGAAGCCCTGCCGAGATCACCGTTGCTTCCACAACCACGCCGTCGTGCTGCTGGATCTCCATCAACCTCTCCTTCCCCCTTGCTGGATCAAGAAGGAGGAGACGTCTTCCCAACTGTACGTGTGTTGAACGCGGAGGTGCCATCCGTTCGGCGCTCGGTCATCGGTGATTTGGATCACGACGAGTACGACTCCATCAACCCCGTTCTCTTGAACGCTTCCGCTCGCCATCTACAAGGGTATGTAGATGCACTCCCCTTTCTCTTTCCCTCGTTGCTAAATAACTCCATAGATTGATCTTGGTGATGCGTAGAAAATTTTAAATTCTGCTACATTCTCCAACAACAAGTTCAACTACATGATCAAGATCAACACCACCACCCAAGGTATGTTATTCCATCTTAGATAAGCTTTACTCCAAGACATGGATCAAAACAACTCAACAAGGTGTGAATACATCAAGATGCTTAAACGAAAAATGGTAACCCCATTTTGAGCTTAAATGATGAGAATGACCTATGATCAAGTGTCCTCACTTGACTCCTAAGTCAATATACTCTAACATAGGTGACTTTGTCGCCGACCAATTCTAGATGAAGTTCTCTTGTGTTTTTTCTGTGCTCTTGCATTTGTCTCATGCATTTTTGTTTCCCCTTTCAAAAACTTCATCTAGATTTCTTTTCTTTTCTTGATTTCCCTGCATCCAATTCATTGCAAATCTTTCAGCAAATTCCTTGCAAATCCTTGAGAGATCTAAATTGCCTAGTGAGCTGAGGTGACAAGTGTTTTCTCTGTGATGGACTCGGTCACACCGGTTTGTTTCCTTCGGTCCAACCGAATTATTTCGGCGCCACCGAAGTACACAACTCGGTGCCACCGATTTCACTATAGGAAAGACAGCTTACCACTTGATTATGCATTCTTTTTGCTCCAGCTCCACTCTATGATTCTTGTCGTCTACCAGCATCACATTCGACTTGCTGCTTTGCTTTGTGACTCAAGGACCAAACCCATTTGTAACAAAAAATTCAGAAGAACCCTTCTTGGAAATTGATGTCAAAGGGGGAGAGAGAGAGATCACATCAAAGCCTAATCATCTCTATAGGGGGAGAGAATACTCAGGGGAGAGTGTAAGAAACCCCAGATGCTTGGTGTTCAAGAGGAGAGAAGTCACATGTCTTTAAGAAGGGAAAGACATGTTCATAGTTGATTGTTTGCATTAGCTCTGTGTCTTTTATTTGCTTTTCTTTGTTCTGATTTTCTGTTCCCTATCTTCTCCCAGTATCCCATGCTAAATTGAAGGGGAGCAAGACATCTAAGGGATGGAAATCCTTGAATTCATTGCACATCTTTACCTTTGGGGACATGTCTATATCCAATAGAGTACTAAGTACTCACTCTCTACATGTCATCCCAGTCTTGGTACTCTTGTGGTTTCTTCTGTTCGCTCTGGCTAGTAGGTGTATTTGTGTTATCTAACCTTGTTTACTCAAGTCCATTCCTTCCTAAGCCAACTCAAGACCACAAGGTAAGTATATTTATCACAGTCGTGTGTATGAGGATTTTCTTGCTGATGTACATACTGTTTGCAAGAAGGACTCATGAGCATGAAGGTACATTTCGTATATTCACATCATTTGCTCTGATGCATATAGCCAAGATACATGTAACACATTGCTTACTCTGTCATGCTTATGCATTCACATGCTCCTATATTCCATATTTACATGATTGCATACATGTAGGGGGAGCCTATTCATGTTACATGTCTTTCCAAAGCTTTACTTGTTATTCTCTGTATCTTTATCTAAAGCTTTGATATATGTTGTCATCAATTACCAAAAACAGGGAGATTGAAAGCACAGGTGCTCCCTGGGTGATTTTGGTAATTAATGTCAACATATCTCTTGTTGGACTAATGCTTCTACCTAGTATGTTTCAGATAAGTTCAACAATGGAGTGGCATGGACTGGAGGATGTGGAACCCCTTCAAGATGCTGAGGACAAAGGATTGGCTCAAGCTCAAAGCTCAGGACTCAACATTTTATTTTAGTGATCCAAGATCACATTGAGTCCATAGGAAAGCGAATACTATTAAGAGGGGATGAGATGTTGCTCAATGGCTTGCTTGCTCAAAGTGCTTAGTGATATGCTCCAAAGCCCTCAACCACTTTCTCATATCCACATATGTCCCAAACCAAAAGTCAAACTCGGCCCCACCGAAACTTTCTATCCGGCGCCACCGAGTTCTCTTAACATAGCCACTGCCAGAAACCCTAATCAGTTCGATCTCACCGATGGGATCTCGGTCTCACCGAGATGGGCTTGCAAACTCTCTGTTGCCTATTTCAATAATTTCGGTCCCACCGAGTTTGCTCGGCCAACTCTCTGTTTTGCTTATTACCCAAATTGATCCCACCGAGTTTGTGTAATCGGTCAAACCGAGATGAGGCTTTACCCTAACCCTAGCACATCGGTCCCACCGAGTCGATTATGTCAGTCCCACCGAAATGCCTAACGGTCACATTATGAACTAAATCGGTCTGACCGAGTTTCATGATTTGGTCCCACCGAGTTTGGTGATTTGTGTGTAACGGTTAGATTTTGTGTGGAGGCTATTTATACCCCTCCACCCACTCTTCATTTGTGAGAGAGCGATCAGAACATTCCTACACTTCCAACATACATTTTCTGAGAGAGAACCACCTACACTTATGTTGAGGTCAAGATATTCACTCCAACCACATAAATCTTGATCTCTAGCCTTCCCCAAGTTGCTTTCCACTCAAATCATCTTTTCACCAAATCCAAATCCTGTGAGAGAGAGTTGAGTGTTGGGGAGACTATCATTTGAAGCAAAAGAGCAAGGAGTTCATCATCAACACACCATTTGTTACCTCTTGGAGAGTGGTGTCTCCTAGATTGGTTAGGTGTCACTTGGGAGCCTCCGTCAAGATTGTGGAGTTGGACCAAGGAGTTTGTAAGGGCAAGGAAATCGCCTACTTCGTGAAGATCTACCTGAGTGAGGCAAGTCCTTCGTGGGCGACGGCCATGATGGGATAGACAAGGTTGCTTCTTCATGGACCCTTCGTGTGTGGAGCCCTCCGCGGACTCGCGCAACCGTTACCCTTCGTGAGTTGAAATCTCCATCAACGTGGATGTACGATAGCACCACCTATCGGAACCATGCCAAAAATCTTCGTGTCTCCAATTGCGTTTGCACACTCCAATCCCATCCCCTTACATACTTGCAACTTGCATGCTTTAATTTCCGCTACTCATATACTCCTGCCATGCTTGCTTGATATGTATTGTGAATGTTTAAACTTGTGCCAAAACTCTACTTAAACCTAAAGAAATTAAAAACTGCAACTTTTCTTAAGCAGAGTCTATTCACCCCTCCTCTAGACTCCACTTCTCGATCCTTTCAGGGACGTCATTGAGCTGAACGTGTGCAGAACGCGGAGGTGTCGTGCGTTCGGTACTTGATCGGTTGAAGCGCGAAGAAGTTCGACTACATCAACCGCGTTGCGAAATGCTTTCGCTTACGGTCTACGAGGGTACGTAGACACACTCCCCCCTCATTACTATGCATCTCCATGGATAGATCATTGCGTGCGAATAGAATTTTTTTTATTTTCCATGCAACGATTCCCAACAAGATCAAGCTGAATCATATTCCCCATCCCCTTTTTTCTTCGTCGTCATGGAGACGAAAGGTGATACTAATGCAAATCCTCGTTCCAACCCTTCCGATTTGGAGCATTGCGGGTATAAGTAATTTGGCATGGATGTTGTTCATCTCTCTTCGAACTCTGTAGCGACCTCAATGGTCAGAGTTGATCAACTCATTAAGTATCTTTGTGTATTTATTGGCATGCTAGGGTTGATCACTGTCATCCTACCCTTTGTGGCCGCCATTTTCAACCTTCATTCTAGGGAGGCTCGCCTGCCAATGGCATGGTTTTTGGTCAGAGATGGTGGCCAAAACATTTTTGACGAGGTCGCAGTTTGCGTCGAGACTGGATTGTCTTTTTCTATTGTCTTTGGGGTCATGTCTGCAAACATGAAGAGCTTGATCAGAAAATTACTTTCTTTGGTCCTTTGTGCAGTGTTGCAATGATTTGCAATATTAATGCCAGCCTTTGGAACCTTCAGCCCCCCCCCCTATTTTTTCAAAAAAAAAGGTTTCATCTAATTTTGAATGTAACGGACGTTAAAAGTACTTTTCTGCATTCTTTGAAGGATGTGTTCTTTTCTTGGCACGACTATCACTGTATTTTTACTTGATGGCGTAGAATCAATGCCAGCAAATTTATACAAACATAGTTGCCAATAGTTATGAAAATGTATGGATAGGCTATGTTGTACTCCCCCCTTCACAAGTATAAGATGTTCTAACTTTTTCCGAATTGAATGTATATAGACATGTTCAATGTGTTTGTTCACTTATTTCAATACGTATGTAGTTCATATTAAAATATCCAAAAACATCTTATATTTGCGAATGGAGGGAGTAACTAACTTTTCCATCCTGATCCTGCTCCACCGCCAGACGAAGCCCACGCGGCCGACAGTGAAGGCGGAGGGTCTTCTCATGACCTTCCTATGGTTGGGGCGGCGATTCCTGGCGGAGATCGGCGGTGCCTCGTGCGCGTGTGGCAGGCATGCGGGGGCGGGGCTTTGCAAGCGCGTGTTTGGCACGGGTGGAGGCGCTAGGAAGTGCGGCGGCATGAAGGTTCGCCTGGTGATGCGGTGCCTCTCACTAGCTGGGTACTCGAGGCCATTGTGGCTGCTTCACGTAGAGCGGATCGGGCCCGATCCGGTGTTTCGTAACATTGCTCCGCGGGTGCAACCTATGGAGGATGGCTTGAAGCATCAGACATTGATATGTAGTGGCAGCGATGGATTGTCTGGCCGAGTTGGTAATCTCTGGTCATGAGAGTCGGTCGCTACGATCCCATCTGCAGGTACGCCGGTGGCAGCGTCAGCCTGCTACGTCCTGATATGGTGGGTCTCTACTCGGGCGCAGGTGACGGCATGGTCCTGCGTTGTAGCTAATTGTTGAGATGGAGCCGGGGATCTTGGATTTTCATGTCTGGTGGCAACGACGGGTATGTTTTGCTGACTGATTATGCCGCCACATATGAGGACGGTGCGGGGCTACCGCTGTGTCTTGACTTGGTATTTTGCAGTGTCTGTGACCTTCATCCTTCATTTTCCATTGCAATGCGCCGAGGCATCCTTCGTTGTTCGGAGCTGTTGGTGGAGACAAATTCTTGTCACGGCTCGACTGTGTGCTTGTCACGGCTATACATGTGGTTGTTGGGATTATGAAAAGTGATGGCGAAAACACAAGATAACTTTGATTTGGTGGTGCTTCTTAAGCTCGGGTGAAAATACAAGGTCTGGCCCTTGTTGGTTATATATGCCAATGACATGTTTTTTGTGTTGTTATCTTGTTGAATGAATTGCTCGAAATTGTTCTTAAGGATGAAAACTCATGATCTGGCCTTGAGTGGTTGGATCCGGCAACGGCGGTGCTTGAACTTTGTTCCCTTTCTGAAGGCGCTATTGTTGAAGAGTCCTTCTCATTGTACCGATGATGTCAAAAGATGGTTGATGCAATTTACCAATTCTTTTTTTAGGGGAATGTTTCCTTTTATTTTGAACTATTAGCTGCATTTGCTATATACTTATTTTCAAATAAAAGGACTCGCTAATCCGCTCTCCTTCGGAAGCTTCTGTAATGGTGGACCATATTGCCCCTCTCCTTTAACAGCCATATTGCCCATTCGTCGACACCATTATCGTAGGTATGGCTCTCTCGGAACACATCTGTTCGTTGTACATTGCCAAGCAGACAACCTAAGCTAGTTGGTCTCTGATTGGATGGCACTCCCACATGGCCACAGTTTAGTCATGTCAAGTGGATGCACTGAATCCTTTTTTTCTCTTGGATTCTTGATTCCTAGTAAAGCCACATGCTCCGGGTCCAATTCAAAGAACCTTCCAAAACAAAGTACTCCCTTGTAAAGCAATATAAAAGTGTTTAGATAACTACTTCTTATATTTGTTTACAGATGAAGTACAAGGTACATTCTTACTCTGTCATGGACATTTTTTTGCGAAAACGATCAGATATGTTATAAAAGTTCATCGGAAGTACTCTCTCCGTTTCTAAATATAAGTTTTTTCAGAGATTTCAGTGTGAATTAGATACGGATGTATATAGACGGATTTTAGAGTGAGATTCACTCATTTCGCTTCGTATGTAGTCCATATTAATCTTCTAAAAAGACTTATATTTAGGAATGGAGGGAGTACATCTTAAACATAAAAAAGTACAACGAGATTCTTACACCACTACTCTCAGAACGAGCCGTCGACGCGCCGCCGTCACCGCTCCCACCGGAGCCGCTTGACCTTGTCAATGACAACTGGAAAGTCTTCATGCACATGCCCACCAGTGCACTGGAATCGCAGTCGTCGTTGTTGAACCCTTGCATAGATCTGAAGTATCTGACACCAAATTTCGATACATGACGAGAAACTCTAACCTCACCACCCCAAGAAGACGACAAGAATCTACATTGGAGCTCCGTCGAGTACATCCAAACGGATGAATTCGAGGAGTATCGAAGCCCCGAAGACAAACTCGAAGTAGAAGAGCCGCCATCCGCCCGAGCATCACACTTGTGAGGACTAAAAACCCTAACCTAAACTACTAACGGGAGGGGTGAGGAGGCATCGAGATTCTCCTCCCCGATACTGCCACCGGAGTGGCAGGGAGAGGGGAGGCGTATCCACAGGCTCGTCGGTGAAGTCTGGAGGAAAAAGTTTGACCTAGCCGCCTAGGATTAGGGAAGGAAACGAAAGGGACACGTCCTGTCATGGATTTTCTGGGCGGGGAAATGAGCGAACTGGAAATTCAGTTTGCATCGTGTGAATATTGTAATTTATAATGTTCATAAGCTAGCATGCAATGGCACGAAGTTTTCTTTTTATCACAAAAGGGCATGAAGTTAGATGTATAACTTTCACACAGAAAAAGATGTCTATATAAACAAGCATATTTCAGCCCGCATTCTACTTTTTGTAGTTGCTGACCTTGAAAAATAATAATGAGCTGTACTCTGAAAATGCTAAATGGAGGATGAGCTCCATGGAGCTCTTCTAAAAAGAAATTCAAAAATCACATTTTGAAGTTCTGAAAAAATCTAAAAAAAATCAGACACGTTCATACGGATGTATGTTACATGTGTGTCAAATTTGAAGATGGTATATATTATGGTGAGAGCTACACAAAAAAGACAAAATCATGATTCTAAAAATGGTGAACAATATAAGGACTGTTCACTATTAAAAATGCACGAATTATCATCTCAAAATGCCCTACTCGATGTACTCATCTCAATCTTGTCAAAGCCCTATTATAATGCTACGTTGTCTGGCCAATGGCAAGTGGACTACTCAGTTAATGGAAGTCCATTAGTTTGTATACCCATATATGAAGGTTCCCCGCAAAGAGAAAAAAGCCATATATGAAAAAAAAGAGAGAGGGGGGGGGGGGGGGGGGGGGGTGATTGTTCAGATGTTCTATGTTTGTGTTAAACTCAAAGGGAAAAACAATGTAAGTCAGCCAAGCCCAATAGCCAAACTTGTGATAATTCTCATATCTGGAAAGAGAGTTAACTGAATCAGTTAACTTCTTGATTATCCGGAAGAAAAAAATGTTTTGGCTTGCATGCAGTGAAACCATTTTTTTACCAGTCCAATGCTAGCCCAATACTTATCCTACTCGTTGACCTTGGAGATGGTAGCAGCCTACAATGCAATCTATCATTTGAAGTGCAGATGAGACTAGTACTATTTCTCAAGTCGTACTATCATGCAAAGGAATCTTCCTGGAACTAGCTAGATTTCTGGGGGCTCATGTGGATCTGTCTGTCTGGCACAGATCTCTCTGCATTTTCTATGCATCTGATTCTTGTTCTCCAAGAACGGAACATACTTTGGTGCTTAATCACACTCTATTGCCTGCATTTAGACTAGGAACCCATGCAAATGCAATGTTTTGTTGCCATTCCAACACTGAATTTAGACCCACTGCTGGAAAGGAGATCCAAGAACCTTTTCAGGTCAGTTTACAGGTGCAGCAATATACGAAAATGTGACTTGTCATAGCATGAGGAGATCACACAATCCGTTAAGAATTCAACGCTATCCTGTTTCAGAGAAGTTTCTGAGGACATAGATTCTCCACGCACTTACAGTGGAAACAAGGGTCGGTAACAAATTTCCAATGATAATAATACTCTTAACTACTCGATGAACCTTGTAGGTTGGACACAACAGACAACCCACCTGCACAGATAGAAAATGAAAATAAAAGGAAATAGCAGCAGAGAGAGGTTGCACATCATCTTGAACATTTTCCAGTTCAAATCGCTTCGTCAGATCAGTGGAACGAACTGCGGTGAATGTATTCGCCTTCGTAGCAAAATCACAAAAGGTACAAGACTGTAAGCGGAACTGTGTTCTACCTTCTCGGTGCACAGGGAGCACATCCCGTATGCTATGCTAAGATATAAAATAAAAATAAAAAAAAACACTGGAGCTAATTGTTTCATTCCATTTCGATTTTGTATACAACTGAGTACCTGCCTGTCATGTCTGAATCTCCTTTGTCGGTCTTGCAGAATGCAATTTTTGAGCTTCGCAACAGCATATGCAAAAAAATCTCGGTATAACTTGATTGAGGATCTCTCATATCACAGCATGCTAATCTCTTATAACTTCCTTGGTCTACTTCAGGATTCTCCAGCTATTCTCTAAAAAAAACTTGCCATGCCGTGGACATAATAATAAGAATCATGTTTCCTCTGGCTCTGGCTCTGCCTCTGCCTGTGCCTGTGCTTCAACCACTGCCTCTGGCTCTGCCTCCGCCTGCGCCGCCGCCTCTGCCTCTGCCTCTGCCCCTGCTTCTGCCTCAGTGTGTGGCTCTGGCATTGGGATCCTCTCGAAGCAGGCAAGAAACTCTGTGTTCCCTTCTGCGCCCTTCAGCGGAGACTCGATCCAGCCCCCATTGCGAAATCCAAACTGCTCAACGCCTGAAATTATCCTATCTAACACCTGTAATGAATCGATTGAATAGGTTGGTCTACTTCAGGTAAAAGAAAACAACAAACAAACACTACATGCATGGGATCCTATCTCAGGATAGTCTGATATTCCAAGGCGAAGTTTTTCTTATTTGGAAGTGTACTATTTGCTGGTGGATTTCAAGGGAGAAAAACAGGAATCCATCGTAATCAAGCAGAAGATTTGTGGTAGCCTTGGCCAAGGGGAAATCACAAAAAGGAATGACAAATAATCCATGAAAAGCTCAATGTCATTAGTAAGGCACAAAACAGGATACGCAACAGAAGTAAACCAGAAAGAAAAATATCAATTTCTTACCTCCTTATGAACCAGAGGGTCTCGAATAATCCCACCTTTTCCTACCTGAACAGGATAAAAACAGATACGGTGGCTTGTGCATCAGTATTACTGTACTTTTCCATATGATGATCAACTGAAAAGTTATTAAGAAACCTAAGAGGAAACTTGTTTTATACCTGAGATCTACGAGCTTCAAACTGAGGTTTGATAAGTGTTATCAATGTTGAGTCTGTCTTCATTACTTTGACCACTGCAGGCATAACCTAGAATCCACAGATAGTATAACTAAATACTGGACAACATGTGTGTTACAGTAATTTCTTTAAGCTGACAGTGAAGGCCCTTACGCATGCAAAATATTGGAGAGCATGAAAAACAGAAGCACAATACCGAAGAACGTAAAAAACGGCACAAAAAGAATTGCAAAGGGGTGTACACCTCGTTATTACCAGTTTACCACAGAACCGCCTTCTTCCTAATGCATGCATTTTACTATTTTGATCAGTGAAGCTGAACTAGTGTCCCTAAATGCAAACTAAAACCTTACAGCTACAATGCATACACCAACACAATTAAGCTGGTCCTCTATCAGTTGATTGGGTTGCGTCACATGAACTTGATTTTACAGCATGCTGATTTACATCACACTAACCATGTGGAGAAAGCATATCAAAAGGTAATCTCATGCATAGAAGCACAATTAAGGAACAGAGCAACAAATCAGAAACAGCCTAGCGCACTCCTTCATTAACTGTAATGAATTACGAGCATATGATAAGGCCACTGTAAATGTATCATAACCATGTGCACAGCAAATCATACCACAAGAATTGAGATGAATGATAGGTCCAACGTCACCAGGTCAACCAGTTGTGGCAGCTTAGTAAGATGTCTCAAGTTTGTACGTTCAATTACTGAGACATTTTCATGCACACGAATTTTTTCAGCCACCTGAAAATAAGTAGAGCATATTGAGATTTAAATAGTTATGCTGCTCCAATAGGTAGCAACCAAACTCACTGACAAAATAAAGCAGAGGAGCTGGATAAAAAATGGACATCTCAATGAGTAATGTAACCTGTCCATAGCCAACATCAACACCGTACACATGTGATGCCCCATGCTGAAGTAAACAGTCGGTAAAACCACCTGTAGACAGCCCTGAATCAAGGGCTATCTTTCCATCACAGTCAACTCCAAATTCTTTGATAGCTGCCTCAAGCTTATGCCCAGCCCTGAATTAGGTCACAACAAATGATACGATTATGAACCTGATGCTGCTATTACATTTTTATAGGATAATGAACCTAAATATAAAGCTAATTATTTAGAGCATCACCTACATACATATTTCGGGATTTCAGCCTTGATTTCTATGACTGACTTGTCAGATACTTGTGTTCCAGCTTTGTTCACGACCCTTCCGTTTACATGGACCTTACCTAGAGCATTCACAAGGTTGAGTATATAAGGTTAAAAGGTCACATCTGAAAGGGTAAGTGCCTAAATAATTCCAGAAATTGCTTGCACATATCAAATGTGGCAGTAGCATGAGAAGCACATACAAGTATATAACCTAATGCAATAGGGAAGTTCAAGTGCCGCGAATTTGAACTTTCGCCCAACCAATTCAACAAAACCTATATTAACACACTAGAGGCGATACCAATGTAGACATGCAGGAGACAGACGACTAGATGGCTAATAAGGCATAGTTTTTACTAGCAGAAGGAATAAGGAAGCCCTAGTTGGCTCCAATTAAGGGATATAATCCCTGTCATCTTAAAGTTAGGAATAGTACCATTCAAATTAGGAAGTTGTCAGTTAGAGATAAGGTATCCTTAGCCTGGGCCTTAAGCCAATTAGAGATAAGATATTTGGTTTGTTAGTCCTCTGTAAAGAACCATGCTGCTAACCGTCCAGGAGGATGAGATTCAAAGTCAGTGCGACAACATGCTATGCAAAGCATCAAACACCATGGCAACTCGGAGCTTTACTTGGTCCATATTGTCAAGAAGCAACAATGAGTCATGGACATCCGTATTTATGTAGCACTCAACGACATAATTGTCAAGGACAAAATCCCGATGCCCATGGCGGACGAACTCCTTGATGAGTTTAATGGCCACAGGTATAATCCCGTTCATACACACCTGCCGGACATCAAGAAGACAGTGTTTCAGGTGCATCATGGCTATTTCACGTTTTTTTTTCTCGAGCATGCCGCTCGGCTTGAACCAACACGCAAGCCTCCTGTGACGTTTTTTTTCTTGTTCATGCCGTTCGGCTTGAACCAAAACGCAAGCCTCCTGTGCACCAGTGATGTTGCAACTCACCATTTAGACCAGTGCACAAACAAGTCAAATCTACCTTCGTTTCAGAAGTGCACCTTTTCTTTCAGTGTTTGCTAATCTAGTTTCACCAGTATATGAGCAAGAGTAGCCATTCACAAGGGCCAGGCTCATTCTTTCCAGATTTCGTTCAGCATGAGAAGCTAATAGCATGCCATATGTTTCGGTTTATATGGCATGCTCTGAGTTTGCTTCTTGAAGCATAGGTTATTAAAACGTAAAGTACCCAATTAATTTATGCAAGTATGTAAGTGTAGGTTATGAAGATTCAAATGCACAAGAAAATTGTGTGGGAAAACTAACCCTGAAGAATCCATGACTGGATGTACGTTCTACTGTATTGTTGATACCTCTCAAGGCACGCCTCATCCAATCGCTTTTTCCTGAGTGAGAAGAACAAAAAATATATAATAGTTGAACAATATATTCCAAAGAGATTGAAGATCATCATCCTACCGACACCCATTTGTACCATAACTGCATCCCTCTTATATATGAATAAACTGAGATAACCATCACATCAATAAGATGCGAAAATGAAGTTGCCAGGTAATAAATGACACAAGAGTAACTAGAGGCTGAAACTGGTGTATCTTATTGTATTACTACATACCCACCTTGCAATCTAGTATGAAAATGTTGCTGCAACGGCGTGCTTATTATTGATGTTCCGAATATACTAGCATCACAATCAATCATCCTAGACAAGAACAGAGATAAGGAACATGAATGAGGCATACACCAGTACCACACATGATACCATTGCCAACTGTTAATCAATCTACAAGGCACTGGCAGTTATTCCCTAGCACTGAAATGAGAAATCTTGAAATAAGGAGGAAAAACATAGAAAAGCTGGGAGCTTACTTCTTTGGGGGCTGGATTTTCTGGGATTTGACAGCCGCCAAGTTCCTGGACGGAAAGCAGCAGGTCGGCCGGACTCCAACCAGCCTAACTGTGGAAGAAAAGAGCACCTGGTTGATTAAACGACGGAACGATAATACTCCCCAGAAGAAACATTTGCAACAGCTCAAGTAATATTTGAGGGATGGGTGCTCTAACTTCATGAATACAGAGAAATTTCATGGAAGGCAGCAAACGAAGAAGACGGGCAAAACATTGCGGCGGCGGAGCTCTGGTCTGGTGTATGCAAAACGAAAAAAGGAAAAGAAAAAGGATAGAGAAGAAGATTCAGGAGGGGGAGGGAGCTCCTACGCTGGTGGAGCCGTAGCCGGCAGGCCATCATCGCCGCCTCCTTCTTCTCGACCGCGGACCCTAATCTCGGATTCTGCGGCCGCGCCGACGACGACTGGGGCTGGGAGAGATGCAAAGCGCCAAAGCCGCCAAGACCAAAGGAGTGGGATAGGGTTTGATGCTGGTTTGGCGGGGCCCACGTGACAGCGGGACGGCGAAGCGCACGCTCTCTTGTTCCCACCGCACCTACGGCAGCCGCGCACGCTCGTATTGATGCATGCCACGGTGCGTCGGCTGCAGTCATCGCAGCAGTGCAGGTGCAACGCTGGCGCACCTACGTCAGGGCCGGCCGTCCGCAGTCCGCACCCGCAATTACCCTTTTCTGAAACTCGGCACGAAATGAACCGGATCTGAAAATATTTTCACAGAATGACCTTTTTTTTCATGACGCCTGAACCTGAAATGTCATTCTAGATGGCATTGACCCTTTTGTCGAGGTAGCTGCCGCGCCAATCAAGTATGGCGCCTCAGGCCAGGAGCATGGCACCCCCAGCCCGGGGCGTCGTGTAAAAGGGTCATTTCATGAATTTTGTGCAGATTCGATTTATTTGTTGCTTTAGTTTTAGAAAAGGGTCAAAATTTTCCATTTTCACCAAATTTGTTGGGTACCATATGCAAATCATCGTACAATTTCTGCACATCATCAAAGGACGAACCCCCAACTCTTTTTTTTTGTTTTGCGAGTAGGACGAACCCCAACTCAATAAAAAAAATCACAGGACAAACCCTTTCATTTTATATGGAACTGAACTGGGTAGGAGCAAACTTCAGGTTTCTTTCAGAAATGAAACCAATGGAAGAAACCTCAAGGCGCCTCAGGACCCAATGCATGCCTGTCAAGAGAACAAACCATGCCGTGTGGGTGTGTTCTTCCAAGAACCTCAAGGACGCAGATACTGAATTTTAGACAAACAAGTTTATGAAGGATTGTGATGTTCTTCCAAGAATATCCGCAGATACTGAATTTTAGACAAACAAGTTTATGAAGGACTCTGATGTTCTTCCAAGAATATCCGCAGATACTGAATTTTAGAGAAACAAGTTTATGAAGGACTGTGATGTTCTTCCAAGAATATCAGAATATCAGAACACCGTAAACTCCAGATTACTGCTTTCTGATGCGTACTTGTTCAGAAGAATTACATGTCGAATGCCACCCAGCCAGTGGCTGCTGCCATACGCCCATACTCATGTTACTCTGAACTGTGAGCTCACTGGGTTCTAAAATGAACCAGGAGTGATTATATTCCAGAAACAAATGTTCATCTGCCAACAATAATATTTACATGCGCTGCCGAAAAAAGATAAAGATGAACTCATATCTTGAAAATAAGTATACAAGGCTGGGAGGGGCAAACACAAGATCCCAAAATCATGTGCTTCCTCCTGACATAAACTAACTAGTACTCCCTCCGTAAACTAATATAAGAGCATTTAGATCACTATTTTAGTTATCTAAACGCTCTTATATTAGTTTACAGAGGGAGTAGTACGCAACATCTGAACAAGGATATAACCCTCTAACCTCATGTTTCAAACAAGCCATTCTTGTACAAGAGAGTCCAATCCGAGTCATCGGACGAGACGAGCTCGAATCCTTCTGCTCTCATAGACTCTGCCACTTGAACAGAGTTTGGAGTGGCCTTGCTACTGTCATAATTTAATCCACCGTCACTGCAACCAAACTCGACGGAGCCGAAGCCAGATTGCTTGCTATCCTCCTGCAGGCAACAAGCACTGCCTGGCTGCAAAGCTGTATCGGGCAACGCCTCGACATTGCCCGGGATAAGTGGTCCATCTTCATCATCAGACAACCATTGGCAGCAATCCAGATCACCCATATCAAATATTCTGCTGACTAGCCCTTCTCGCCAAGATATCCAAGCCTCGGTTGATGCCGGCTTCCAGAAACTTGCCTCCTTCCCCTTCAATTCTGTGTCACAGGGAGATCTCTTGAAAGAGCTCAGGTCTATGGATTCCAGAGGTGTCGAAGCACCAGCAAACTGGAAGCTGAGCTCAGGCAATGTAGCAGGCAGGGCACCATCTTCATCATTTTGATCATAATCAGCATCCCCGGGCCTTGGGGACAAACTCATCATCTCGAGGCATTCTACCACTGGGTCCATCCTCGTTAGTGGGCGACTGCTAACCCTCGCTAACCCTAAGCACTTGCCTGTGCTGCCATTTTCAGACCATGACTCGCCAGAGATCCGTGTCGGATCTGTTGCCGAATCGTTGCCATAGCTGCTGCCCAGTCCTCGCTGGGCACACAAGGAGCTTAGCCTAGAGGAATGCGATGATGCCCTCTTCACAATAAGCGAGAAGGGGCTAATGCTGTCACCAGTGCTCGGTGTCCTCTGCACCGGAAGGAATCCGGACGATGGTGTCGTTTCGGACAATTCCGACGCCGGCGTGTCAAAATCCAGCAGACCTCCAAGGACCGGCGAACCCAACAGCCCCGGGGAGAGTTCCCAGAATGCGTCCTCCGATGAGCATTTGGGCAGGAAGATCTCGTCGTCGAACAAACACGTGGCACCTTCATCGCGTGGAGATGACAGCCAGATGACTGACGCCTCCTTTCCGCATTTCGTCGAACACGTACCGGCCTCGCCCGATGGCGAGGACAGCCAGTGGATCGACGCCCGGGACGGCTCACAGTCGAGCTCCTCGCTGGTGCCCTCGCCGGCGATGTCAAGGATGCCCCTCGCCCGGCATTTGCGCCGGTCGCGGACGCCTGGCACGACGTGGTGCCCGGCCGCGAAGCACGCCGGCGTCGCGGCGCCGCCGGCCAGCACCTCCGGCGAGATCGAAGCGTGGATCGGGGGCGTCGCTCCGGAGGACGGATTGGACCCCGCGTCCGCCTTCCTCTCTGGCGTCAGGGCCTCGAGGTGATCCTCCTGCTGCTGCTGCCTCCTCGCCTGCCCCTGCTGCTTCTTCTCCGGCTCCACCCTCCTGATCCGACAACCGATCGGCTCGTCCCTCCGTCTTCTGGGGTCACGATCCGCCCCCTGCTCCGCCTTGGCCCTCCACTCCTGATCCGGCAGATGGCCAGCGGCCGCCACGCGCCTCTTGGCCTCCGCCCGGGGCGCCGGGCCGGACGCGGGGGTCCTCGGGGTGGACGCGCACCGCGGCTTGGAGCCCGAGGCGGAGGAGAGGAGGAAGCGGAAGCATCCGGCCCGCGCGGCGGAGGCGTCCCCGGAGTTGAGGTCCGACAGGGGGCTGCGGCGGCGCTGCGCCGCGGCGCCGGGGTTCTTGGGCCTGGGCGCGGTGGCCGGGGAAGGGGTGGGCGAAGGGGGGGCCCTCCTCGGCTGGGACGTGGAGGAGGGTGCCTTGGAGGATGGCCTGGGCATGGCGGCGGCGAGGACGGCGGTGGGCAGGGCGCGCGGCGGCGAGGGGGGATGGAATGTGGTTAATGGGGCGATGTCATCGGGGTTTGGACAGGAGGAGAGAGCCGTTGGAGGAGAGGGGGGGGGGGGTATCGAGATCTGCGTCCGTAAACTGAGCCCTCGAAGCATTCAATTTGTTTTGCTGTAACGGCGATTGGGCCGATGACGGCGCATCGATTATTATTTTTATTATTTGTAGTAGTAAATTATTGTTGTACTATACTTATTCTCACACTAATACTATACTATCGCATGATTTATCTACGAGTATTTAATATTATATACTTCCTCCATAAAGAAATGTATGATCCAAAAGATCACTAATATACGGTGATCTAAAAAAATCTCATACTCTCTCCGTCCGAAAAAGTTTGTCTCAAGCTTGTCTTTCAAATGGATGTATCTAGCACTAACTTAGTGTTAGATATATTCATTTGATGGACAAGTTTTTTTAAGACGGAGAGAGTATTTCTTTATAGATGTGTACTTATGCACATTATATTGCTTTCAACAATATCAGCCTCTACTATACTAAAGTTAATACAACATGAAGATTAAATTTGACACATCTAATGATATTGATTCTGTATTGGGCATGTTGATGTTTTTCTCCAAAAAATTGGTCAACTTTTATGAAGTTTGACTTCAGACAAAGTTTTTTTCTCAGACGGAGGGAGTATTTCTTTACAAATGTGTACTTATGTACATTATATTGCTTTCAAACAATATCAGCATCTACTATACTAAAGTTAATACAACATGAAAATTATATTTGACGCATCTAATGATATTGATTCTGTATTGAGAATGTTGATGTTTTTCTCCATAAAATTGGTCAACCTTTATAAAGTTTGACTTTAGACAAATCTCATATGCGGAGTAGAAAGGACCAAAGAGAGTATCAATGATGTACTCCATTCACCGCATCACCAACAATTTGAAAATAACTTTAATTACGATTAATCTTGCAAATAACATTCATTGTATTAATTACATTTAATTTCATAATGGCGAGGTATCAACTCAAACAAGTACCATGAAGCAAGTCATATTTTGGGTGAGAAAATTTCTTATATATTTATTCATAATGCCATGGCAGTAAAAGAACACAGAAACAATAAAAATCACATTCATATCCATAGACCATCTAGGCTATATTGACTTTCGCAATCATACAACTAAGTAAATTTAATCCGCCAACTAACTAGCTAATAACTCGATGAGTAATAATAATCTAAGTACCAGCAAAAAAAGTTGTAGAAACATACCAACGTGGAATTTAGTCTAAAAGATGTTGCCACGAGAAAGTTAAAGTTGAAAGAGGTGCTTTAGGAGATAAAACATTTTTAATTCAAATTTAAGATCTTTGTTGATATCAAGCCGCCAAAAGAAAATAAAAAACTTTGTTGATATCATGTTTATGTGCATCGTTGCATGCAATAGAAGAATAAGTTGCTCGGGGGCGTCTCTCCAGAGGACGGGTTGGACCCCGCGTTCGCCTTCCTCTTCGGCGTCACGGCCTCGAGGTGCTCCTCCTGCTGCTGCCTCCTCGCCAGCCCCTGCTGCTTCTTCTCCGGCTCCACCCTCCTGATCCGACAACCGATCGGCTCGTCCCTCCTTCTTCCGGGTTCATGATCCCGCCACTGCTCTGCCTTGGCCCTCGACGCCTGATCCGGCAGGCGGCCAACACCCACCGCGCGCCTCTTGGCCTCCGCCCGGGGCATCAGGCCGGACGCGGGTGTCCTCGGGGTGGACGCGCACCGCGGCTTGGAGCCCGAGGCGGAGGAGAGGAGGAAGCGAAAGCGGAAGCATCTGGCCCGCGCGGCGGAGGCGTCCCCGGAGTTGAGGTCCGACAGGGGGCTACGGCGGCACGGCGCTGGGGTTCTTGGGCCTGGGCACGATGGCCGGGGAAGGGGTGGGTGAAGGGGAGGCCCTCCTCGGCTGGGACGTGGATGAGGGTGTCTTGGAGGATGGCCTGGGCATGGCGGCGACGGCGGTGGGCAAGCGGGCGGCGGCGATGGAGGATGGAATGGGGTTAGTGAGGCGATGTCATCGGGGTTTGGACAGGAGGAGAGAGCCGTTGGAGGGAGGAGGGGGGAGGGGTGTCGAGATCTACGTCCGTAAACTGAGTCCTCGAAGTTTTCAATTTGCTGTAACGATGATTGGGCCGATGCCGACGCATTGACTATTTTTTGATTATTTGTAGTAGTAGTAAATTATTATTGTACTATATTTTCCTCACATTAATACTATACTCCATTTACCTATGAGTATTTAATATTATATACTTCCTCCATAAAGAAATGTGTGATCCAAAAGATCACTAATATATAATGATCTAAAAAAATATCGTACTCCCTCCGTCCGAAAAAGTTTGTCTCGAGCTTGTCTCTCAAATGGATGTATTTAGCACTAACTTGGTGCTAGATATATTCATTTGATGGACAAGTTTTTCTTCAGAGGGAGGGAGTATTTCTTTATAGATGTGTACTTATGTACATTATATTGCTTTCAACAATATCAGCATCTACTATACTAAAGTTAATACAACATGAAAATTAAATTTGACGCATCTAATGATATTGATTCTGTATTGGGCATGTTGATGTTTTTCTTCATAAAATCGGTCAACCTTTATGAAGTTTGACTTCAGACAAAGTTTTTTTCAGACGGAGGGAGTATTTCTTTACATATGTGTACTTATGTACATTATATTGCTTTCAAACAATATCAGCATCTACTATACTAAAGGTAATACAGCATGAAAATTAAATTTGACGCATCTAACGATATTGATTCTGTATTGAGAATGTGTTGGGGAACGTAGTATTTCAAAAAAAATCCTACGAACACGCAAGATCTATCTAGGAGAAGCATAGCAGCGAGCGGGGAGAGTGTATCCGCGTACCCTCGTAGACCGAAAGCGGAAGTGTTTAGTAACGCGGTTGATGTAGTCAAACGTCTTCGCGATCCAACCGATCAAGTACCGAACGCACAGCACCTCCGCGATCTGCACACGTTCAGCTCGGTGATGTCCCTCGTACTCTTGATCCAGCTGAGGCCGAGGGTGAGTTCCGTCAGCAGGACGGCGTGTTGACGGGGATGATGAAGTTGTCGATGCAGGGCTTCACCTAAGCACTACTACAATATGACCGAGGTGTAAAACTGTGGAGGGGGGCACCGTGTTGGGGAACGTAGTATTTCAAAATTTTACCTACGATCACGCAAGATCTATCTAGGAGAAGCATAGCAACGAGCGGGGAGAGTGTGTCCACGCACCCTCGTAGACCAAAAGCGGAAGCGTTAAGTAACGCGGTTGATGTAGTCGAACGTCTTCGCGATCCAACCGATCAAGTACCAAACGCACGACACCTCCGCGATCTGCACACGTTCAGCTCGGTGACGTCCCTCGAACTCTACATCCAGCTGAGGCCGAGGGAGAGTTTTGTCAGCACGATGGCGTGCTGACGGTGATGATGAAGTTACCAACGCAGGGCTTTGCCTAAGCATTACGACAATATGACCGAGATGGAAAACTATGGAGGGGGGCACCGCACACGGCTAAGATATCAACTTATGTGTCTATGGGGTGCCCCCCTCCCCCGTATATAAAGGAGCGCAGGAGGGGGCCGGCCAGTCCCATGGGGTGCGCCCCAAGGGGGGGAACCTACTCCTACTAGGAGTAGGTTCCCCCCCTTTCCTAGTCCAACTAGGAGTGGAAGGAAAGGGAAGAGGGAGAGAAGGAAAGGGGGGCCAGCCCCCCTCCCCAATTCGGATTGGGCTTGGGGGGGCGCCCCTGTTGGGGAACACAGTAATTTCAAAAATATTCCTACACACATGCAAGATCTATCATGGTGATGCATAGCAATGAGAGGGGAAGAGTGTTGTCCACGTACCCTCGTAGACCATAAGCGGAAGCATTACGACAACGCGGTTGATGTAGTCGTACGTCTTCACGATCCGACCGATCCTAGTACCGAAAGTACGGCACCTCCCCGATCTGCACACGTTCAGCTCGGTGACGTCCCATGAACTCTAGATCTAGCTGAGTGTTGAGGGAGAGTTTCGTCAGCATGATGGCGTGATGACGGTGATGATGAAGCTACCAGAACAGGGCTTCGCCTAAGCACTGCAACGATATGACCGAGGTGGATTATGGTGGAGGGCGGCACCGCACATGGCTAAGGGATCAATGATCAACTTGTGTGTTCTAGGGTGCCCCCATGCCCCCATATATAAAGGAGCAAGGGGGGAGGCCGGCCGGCCCTTGGGGCGCGCCAAGGAGGGGAGGAGTCCTCCTCCTAGTAGGAGCAGGACTCCCCCTTTCCTAGTCCAACTAGGAGGAGGAAGGGGAAGGAAGGAGAGGAGAAGGGAGAAGGAAAGGGGGGCACCGCCCCCTTCCCTAGTCCAATTCGGACTAGAGGGGAGGGGCGCATGGCCCTATCTTGGTCGGCCCTCTCTCTCTCTCCACTAAGGCCCATGTCGCCCATTAGTTCCGCGGGGGGGGGGGGGTGTTACGGTAACCCTCCGGCACTACGGTTTTCTCCGAAATCACCCGTAACATTTCCGGTGTCCGAATATAGCCGTCCAATATATCAATCTTTATGTCTCGACCATTTTGAGACTCCTCGTCATGTCCGTGATCACATCCGGGACTCCGAACTATCTTCGGTACATCAAAACACATAAACTCATAATACCGATCGTCACCGAACGTTAAGCGTGCGGAACCTACGGGTTTGGGAACTATGTAGACATGACTGAGACACGTCTCCGGTCAATAGCCAATAGCGGAACCTACATGTTCATATTGGCTCCCACATATTCTACAAAGATCTTTATCGGTCAAACCGCATAACGATATATGTTGTACCCTTTGTCATCGGTATGTTATTTGCCCGAGATTCGATCGTCGGTATCTCAATACCTAGTTCAATCTCATTATCGACAAGTCTCTTTACTCGTTTCTGTAATGCATCATCCCATAACTAACGGATTAGTTACATTGCTTGCAAGGCTTATAGTGATGTGCATTACCGAGAGGGCCCAGAGATACCTCTCTGATACTCGGAGTGACAAATCCTAATCTTGATCTATGCCAACTCAACAAACACCATCGGAGACACCTGTAGAGCATATTTATAGTCACCCAGTTACGTTGTGACATTTCATAGCACACTAAGTGTTCCTCCGGTATTCGGGAGCTGCATGATCTCATAGTCATAGGAACATGTATAAGTTATGGAGAAAGGAATAGCAACAAACTAAATGATCATCATGCTAAGCTAACGGATGGGTCAAGTCATTGGAGAATGATGTGATCCCGTTAATCAAATGACAACTCATGTCTATTGATACGTCTCCAACGTATCTATAATTTTTGATTGCTCCATTCCATATTATCTACTGTTTTGGGCAATATTTGGGCTTTATTATCCACTTTTATATTATTTTTGGGACTAACCTATTAACCGGAGGCCCAGCCCAGATTTGCTGTTTTATGCCTATTTCAGTGTTTCAAAGAAAAGGAATATCAGACGGAGTCGAAACGGAACGAAATCAACTGGAGAAGTTATTTTTGGAAGGAAACCCACCTAATGGACTTGGACCCCATGTCAGAAGATACGGGAGGTGCTCACGAGGGTGGGGGCGCGCCCACCCCCCTAGGGCGCGCGCCCCCTGCCTCGTGGGGCCCCCGTAGCTCCACCGACGTACCTCCTGCACCCATATATACCTACGTAACCTAAAACTTCCAGAACAGAGATTAGATCGGGAGTTCCGCCGCCAGAAGCCTTTCGCCGGTATCATACACCCACCATATACCATCCTCAAAACAGCCACCATACCTACCTATTATGGCATTTCCATAGCCATTCCGAGATATATTGCCATGCAACTTTCCACCGTTTCGTTAATTATGACACGCTCCATCATTGTCATATTGCTTTGCATGATCATGTAGTTGACATCGTATTTGTGGCAAAGCCACCGTTCATAATTCTTTCATACATGTCACTCATGCATCATTGCACATCCCGGTACACTGCCGGAGGCATTCACATAGAGTCATATTTTTTTCTAAGTATCGAGTTGTAATTGTTGAATTGTAAGAAAAATAAAAGTGTGATGATCATCATTATTAGAGCATTGTCCTAGTGAGGAAAGGATGATGGAGACTATGATTCCCCCACAAGTCGGGATGAGACTCCGGACGAAAAAATAAATAAATAAATAAAAAGAGGCCAAAGAAGCCCAAATAAAAAAAGAGAAAAAAAGAGGCCATAAAAAAAGAGAAAGGCCCAAATAAAAAAATAAAAAATGAGAGAAAAGAGAGAAGGGGCAATGCTACTACCCTTTTACCACACTTGTGCTTCAAAGTAGCACCATGATCTTCATGACAGAGTCTCCTATGTTGTCACATTCATATACTACTGGGAATCTTTCATTATAGAACTTGGCTTGTATATTCCAATGATGGGCTTCCTCAAATTGCCCTAGGTCTTCATGAGCAAGCAAGTTGGATGCACACCCACTTAGTTTCTTTTGTTGAGCTTTCATATACTTATAGCTCTAGTGCATCCGTTGCATGGCAATCCCTACTCACTCACATTGATATCTATTGATGGGCATCTCCATAGCCCATTGATACGCCTAGTTGATGTGAGACTATCTTCTACTTTTTGTCTTCTCCACAACCACCATTCTATTCCACCTATAGTGCTATGCCCATGGCTCACGCTCATGTATTGCGTGAAGATTGAAAAAGTTTGAGAACATCAAAAGTATGAAACAATTGCTTGGCTTGTCATCGGGGTTGTGCATGATTTAAATATTTTGTGTGGTGAAGATGGAGCATAGCCAGACTATATGATTTTCTAGGGATAGCTTTCTTTGGCCATGTTATTTTGAGAAGACATGATTTCATTGTTAGTATGCTTGAAGTATTATTGTTTTTATGTCAATATTAAACTTTTGTCTTGAATCTTATGGATCTGAATATTCATGCCACAGTTAAGAAGAATTACATTGAAATTATGCCAACTAGCATTCCACATCAAAAATTATCTTTTTATCATTTACCTACTCGAGGACGAGCAGGAATTAAGCTTGGGGATGCTTGATACGTCTCCAATGTATCTATAATTTTTGATTGCTCCATGCTATATTATCTACTGTTTTGGGCAATATTGGGCTTTATTATCCACTTTTATATTATTTTTGGGACTAACCTATTAACCGGAGGCCCAGCCCAGATTTGTTGTTTTATGCCTATTTCAGTGTTTGGAAGAAAAGGAATATCAGACGGAGTCGAAACGGAACGAAATCAACTGGAGAAGTTATTTTTGGAAGGAAACCCACCTGATGGACTTGGACCCCACGTCAGAAGATATGGGAGGTGCTCACGAGGGTGGGGGGCGCGCCCACCCCCCTAGGGCGTGCCCCCTGCCTCATGGGGCCCCCGTAGCTCCACCGACGTACCTCCTACACCCATATATACCTACGTAACTTAAAACTTCCAGAACAAAGATTAGATCGGGAGTTCCGCTGCCAGAAGCCTCCGTACCCACCAAAAACCAATCTAGACCAGTTCCGGCACCCTGCCGGAGGGGGCAATCCTTCTTCGGTGGGCATCTTCATCATCCCGGTGCTCTCCATGACGAGGAGGGAGTAGTTCTCCCTCGGGGCTGAGGGTATGTGAAGGAGTCCTGGATTAGGGGGTGTCCGGATAGCCGGACTATACCTTCGGCCGGACTCCTGGACTATGAAGATACAAGATTGAAGACTTCGTCCCGTGTCCGGAAGGGACTTTCCTTGGCGTGGAAGGCAAGCTTGGCGATACGGATATGTAGATATCCTACCATTGTAACCGACTCTGTGTAACCCTAGCCCTCTCCGGTGTCTATGTAAACTGGAGGGTTTTAGTCTGTAGGACGAACAACAATCATACCATAGGCTAGCTTCTAGGGTTTAGCCTCCTTGATCTCGTGGTAGATCTACTCTTGTACTACCCATATCATCAATATTAATCAAGCAGGAGTAGGGTTTTACCTCCATCGAGAGGGCCCGAACCTGGGTAAAAACATCGTCTCCCTTGTCTCTTGTTACCATCCGCCTAGACGCACAGTTCAGGACCCCCTACCCGAGATCCGCCGGTTTTGACACCGACATTGGTGCTTTCATTGAGAGTTCCTCTGTGTCGTCACTTTTAGGCCCGATGGCTTCTCCGATCATCAACAATGATGCGATCCAGGGTGAGACCTTTCTCCCTGGACAGATCTTCGTATTCGGCGGCTTTGCACTGCTGGCCAATTCGCTTGGCCATCTGGAGCAGATCGAAAGCTACGCCCCTGGCCATCAGGTCAGATTTGGAAGTTTGAGCTACACGGCCGACCTCCGCGGAGACTTGATCTTTGACGGATTCGAGCCGCAGCCGAGCGCGCCGCACTGTCACGATGGGCATGATCTAGCTCTGCCGCCGAACAGTGCCCTGGAGGCCGCACCTGCATCAGCTCCGACCCTTAATTCGGAGCCAACTGCGCCAATCGAGGATGGGTGGTTGGACACCGCCTCGGGGGCTGCAATCTCTAGGGCGATCGAGCTGAACACCAGCCCTATTCTCTGCGAAGCCCGTGACTCCAAGGAGCTGGACTCCTCTCCAGACTCCGAGCCCTCCGCGCCCCTACCGATCGAACCCGATTGGGTGTCGATCATGGAGTTCACCGCCGCGGACATCTTTCAGCACTCGCCCTTCGGCGATATTCTGAATTCACTAAAGTCTCTCTCTTTATCAGGAGAGCCCTGGCCGGACTATGGTCAGCAAGGTTGGGATGCGGATGATGAAGAAATTCAAAGCCCACCCACCACCCACTTCGTAGCCACTGTCGATGATTTAACCGACATGCTCGGCGTCGACTCCGAAGACATCGACGGTATGGACTCCGATGCAGGAGACGATCAAGAACTAGCGCCTATAGGGCACTGGAAAGCCACCTCGTCGTATGATATATACATGGTGGACACCCCAAAAGAAGGCAATGGTGATGGAACAAAGGAGGATGACCCCTCCAAGAAGCAGCCTAAGCGCCGGCGTCAGCGGCGCCGCTCTAAATCCCGCCAAAGCAAAAACGGTGATTCCGGCACGGGAGATAATAACACCCGGATAGTGCCGAAGACAACCACCTCCAGCAAGATTCAGCACAGGAGGATGGAGAAGCCAGCCCTCATGAGAGAGCGGCAGACAGAGAGGTCGAGGACGATAATTATATGCCTCCCTCCGAAGACGAGGCAAGCCTCGACGACGACGAATTTGTCGTGCCGGAGGATCCCGTCGAACAAGAGCATTTCAAACGCAGGTTTATGGCCACGGCAAGCAGCCTCAAGAAAAAAATAGCAACAGCTAAGAGCTGATCAAGATTTGCTATCCGACAGATGAACTGAAGTCCTTGCGGCCGAAGAGTATGAACTCAAACGCCCCTCATAGATCTTGCTACCCCGATTAGAGGAGGAAGCACCTAAACCTACATCACCAACGCATGATGCGGCCGACCGGCCACCCCGTGGCCGCGACAGAGAGGGCTCTCGGCCCTCCACTCAAGCCGCACCCCGGCGCCGCTCAAAATATACCGAGGCACGGGAAAATGCGCCAGACCTGCGAGATATATTGGAGGACAAGGCAAGGCAAACAAGATTGATCTACGGGTCGTGTGGGCACCCCACGGCACGAGACGGTAATCGTCACTCCGGATACAGTAAATCCGGCTGGGCCGAACAAAGTAGACAAAGCTCGTTTGAGCTGCGTCGTGATATAGCCCAATACAGAGGCGCCACACACCCACTATGCTTCACAGATGAAGTAATGGATCATCAAATCCCCGAGGGTTTCAAACCCGTGAACATCAAATCATACGATGGCACAATAGATCCTGCGGTATGGATCGAGGACTATCTCCTTCATATCCACATGGCCCGCGGTGATGACCTACACGCCATCAAATACCTCCCACTCAAGCTTAAAGGACCAGCTCGGCATTGGCTTAACAGCTTGCCAGCAGAATCAATTGGTTGTTGGGAGGACCTAGAAACCGCATTCCTCGACAATTTCCAGGGCACTTATGTGCGACCACCAGATGCCAATGACCTTAGCCACATAATTCAGCAGCCATACGAATCGGCCAGACAATTCTGGACACGGTCCCTAACCAAGAAAAATCAAATCGTCGACTGTTTAGACGCAGAGGCCCTAGCAGCCTTCAAGCATAACATCCGCGACGAGTGGCTTGCACGGCACCTATGACAGGAAAAGCCGCAATCAATGGCAGCCCTCACCACACTTATGACCCGCTTTTGCGTGGGAGAAGACAGCTAGCTAGCTCGCAACAATAACATGACTAAGAGCCCTGGTAATTCGGATACCAAGGACAGCAGTGGAAGGTCGCGTTGCAACAAGCAAAAGCGCCGCATTAACGGCGACAATACTGAGGATACAACAGTTAATGTCCGATTCAGAGGCTCTAAACTCGGTCAGCGGAAAAAGGCATTCAAAAGAAATACTCCGGGCCCGTCCAGTTTGGACCGAATACTCGACCGCTCATGCCAGATACATGGCACCCCCGAAAAACCAGCCAATCACACCAACAGGGATTGTTGGGTGTTCAAGAAGGCAGGCAAGTTAAATGCCGAAAGCAGAGACAAGGGGTTGCATAGCGATGACGAGGAGGAGCCCCGGCTGTCGAACAATAGTGGACAGAAAGGTTTCCCCCCACAAGTGCGGATGGTGAACATGATATACGCAACCCACGTCCCCAAGAGGGAGCGGAAGAGTGCGCTAAGGGACGTATACGCGATGGAGCCAGTCGCCCCAAATTTCAACCCATGGTCTTCCTGCCCGATCACTTTTGATCGAAGGGACCACCCCACTAGCATCCGTCATGGCGGATTTGCCGCATTGGTTCTAGACCCAATTATTGACGGATTTCACCTCACTAGAGTCCTTATGGACGGTGGCAGCAGCCTGAACCTGCTTTACCAGGATACAGTGCGGAAAATGGGCATCGATCCCTCGAGGATTAAACCCACTAAAACGACCTTTAAAGGCATCATACCAGGTGTAGAGGCCAACTGTATAGGCTCAGTTGCACTTGAAGTGGTCTTCGGATCTTTGGATAATTTCCGAAGCGAGGAGTTAATCTTCGACATAGTCCCGTTCCGCAGTGGCTATCACGCACTGCTCGGGCGAAAAGCATTTGCAAAGTTCAATGGGGTGCCGCACTACGCATACCTCAAGCTCAAGATGCCAGGCCCTCGAGGAGTCATCACGGTCAATGGAAACACGGAACGCTCTCTCTGAACGGAGGAGCTTACGGCGGCTATCGCAGCGGAAGTACAAAGCAGCCTCTCAAGGCAATTCTCCAGTCCAGCCATTAAACGTCTGGACACCGTCAAGCGCGCCCGGAGTAACCTACAACAAGACCGCCTGGCACGTTCCAAGCAAGCGTAGCAATGCGGCCCCAACCCCAGCCCTCGTGAACTTGTGAAACCAGTGTTGCGCGTACATAACTACGCTCTGGAAATACCATGGGCAAAGGGGGAGGGGCACCATCACGGCACGCCCGAAACACGGCTTAAACCGCACTAGGGGCTGCCGACTTCTTCATTTTCTCTTACTTTCAGGACTCCACTCTTTGGAAGGCCTGTCCGGCAGTACAATTGCTGCACAAATGATACAACAACTAGGGGAACAGAAAGCTACGCCGCACTATGGAACTCTAAGGTGGTCTTTATAACGAGCAGTATACCTGTTTCACATACCATTCCGCAGCCCGCCCCTGGAAAGGACATGTTAAATAGTCCTATCTTTTGCTTATTGCACTATTTGTATCGTTCTGCTTTGATCGCAGCTTTTTTAAAATAAACAATGCATAGCTTTCGTCTATTATTGCATTACTCTTTTTTATGAATATATGTTCATTAATGACATGTTGCACCCGTACACTTTGGTACGACCAATACGCCAGGGGCTTAAGTACCCCACAATACGATGTGAGAAGTCCGAACACTTTCACAAGTGCGGCACCCCGAACTTATAGCATTATATGCATCGGCTCCGAATCATGTCTTGGGTCAATAGTTGGGTTTGCCCGGCTCCTATGTTTTGGTACCTTACGTTCCGTTATATCGGCTAAGGTAGCACTAGGAGAACTACTGCGATTGTGCCCCAGTTGAGCTGGGCTAAGCACCTCAGTAGAGAAAGCTAAAACTGACCGTCATGATGAGGCGAGAGCTGGTCGCTGTTCGAGAGGTTTTCGAGTCCCTCAAGACTTATGCCGCTTAGAGCGAGGAGTCGGCTTTGTCTGGCCTAGGCGTGGATAGCGCCCCGAACTTGGTCTTCCGAACACTAGGGGCTTCGCCGAAATTTAAAATTATAGAATTCTATGGCTAAGTGAGAGTGTTCAAGCATTATAGTCCGATTGCCTTGTTCGTTGGGTTGAGCGCCTCCCTCGAAGGACCCAAGAATGGGAAAAAGAGCGCTCATGTTTATCCCGAACACCCCAGCACTCGTGGCATGGGGGCAGAAGCCGACGACTCGCCATCTCTCAAATTTGATAAACGGCCGCACAAAAGGTAATATTTTAAATTCAAAAGCGTTGCTTAGCGCATATGAACAAGTTTTCAGCGTACAGGATCACAAATGCGAGTTTACTAAAAAATTACATCTTTGGAGCATTCATCCGCTATAAGGCGGGCACCCTTCAGGATGCCCTCATAATACTCTTCCGGGACGCGATGCTCCTTGCCCGGCGGCGGCCCGTCCTTCACCAGCTTCTCCGCATCCATCTTGCCCCAGTGCACTTTAGCACGGGCAAGCGCCCTACGGGCGCCTTCGATGCAGACGGAGTGCTTGATTACTTCAAGCCGTGGACAGGCATCCACCAGCCGCCTCACCAGCCTGAAGTAGCTCCCAGGCAGAGCCTCTCTAGGCCAAAGCCGAACTATGAGGCCCTTTATGGCCTGTTCGGCCACCTTATGGAGCTCGACCATTTGCTTCAGCTGGTCGCTCAAAGGCACCAGGTGTCCGGCCTCAGCATACTGAGACCAAAACACCTTCTCCGTCGAGCTCCCCTCCTCGGATCGGTAGTAGGTGGCGGCATCATACGCATTGCAGGGCAAATCTGCGAATGCTCCTGGAGAGCTCCGGACTTGGGTAAGTAACAAGTAATTCACTTTCACGTGCTTGCTTTGCATAATGAATGCCTTACCCACCGCTATCTTCTTCATCGCTTCAATTTCTTGGAGGGCTTTCTGCGCTTCGGCCTTGGCAAACTTCACGCTTTCGAGGGCTGCTGCAAGCTCGGACGCTTACGTCTTTGAGTCAAGCTCCAAACTCTCATGTTTTTTCACGAGAGCCTGGAGCTCTTTCTGCACCTCCTCCACCCGCGCCTCCTGCTTCCCTCTCTCTGTGTGCTCCGCGGCCGCTCTGTTTTCGGCCTCGGACAGCACTTTATTAAGGGTTGCCACCTCGGTCATGGCCCCTATAATAGCACGTTGATCCTGTCATTTTTTGTAACCACATCTTCTCTATATACTTGCGCAAGGTATTACTTACCTTCCTTCTCCTTGAGTTGCCTCTTGGCATGGTCGAGCTCGTTCTCGGACCGCGCGAGGTTTTGCTTCAGCGTATCCACCTCCGTAGTCAGTGCGGCCGAGGCCAGCAGCGAAGCCTGCATACGCATATTGACTTGATTATGTTAGACTCCTGTGAATGTTACTAGATCCTCTATTCAGCTTTTCTTTCCGAACGCCAAACAGAGCATCAGGGGCTACTGTCTATGCGGTAATATTTTTTACATATTCTTTACTTACCTCAAAGCCTGTTAGAAGGCTGGCACAGGCTTCAGTCAGTCCGCTCTTGGCGGACTGAACCTTCTGGATCACCGCACTCATAATAGTGCGGTGCTCCTTGTCGATGGAGGCGCCGTTAAGCACCTACAACAAATTGTCCGGTGCCTCCGGTTGGACGGAGGTCGCCGGCTCGGTAGGCTTGCTCCTCTTGGAAGGAGGCTGCCTACCGGAGTCCGGAACCGTTGAAGGTTCCGGCGTGGTGTCCGGCTCAAGGCCGGACTTGGAGCCCTTGGGGGTTCTATCCCCTTTACGCCTGGAGTCCGGGAGGTTGCCTTGCGGCGCCTCCAGGACCACCTCCTCCTGGCTTGGAACCTGTTGGGACGCCACCTCGGTGTCATCCGTAGGGGGGGGGAGGTAGCCGTCGGAAGCGAATTTACATCCGACGAATCTAGGGAACCGCTCGACGACACGTCGAGCCGGTCTTTGGGTGGACTGCATAAACATGTTCGACGTAAGGAAAAGCTGTGCAATGGAGGAATACTATGAATCACTCTAGTATCCGGATACTTACGATTTCGCCAGGGGCTTGGCCCTGAGCGGCCACTCCTCTTCGCCGTCGTCGGTGTTGGTGGAGTAGTCCGGAGGAAGGGTTTTCCCCTTCTTGGACCCTTCGACCTCCCCAGTTGGGGCGGCCTTCCTTTTCTTCCCTCCCCCGCTGGAGGGCGAGAGGTCTCTTCTTCCTCCTCCTCGCCTTCACGGGAGGAGTGCGTCTTGGAGTCGTCGGATGATGAATCCGACACCTCCGGGCGCCGGGCACTCTTTCGAGTCCCCGTGGCCTTCTTCTTGGCCTTCTGCTCCGGCACCACATAGGGTGTCGGAACCAGCAGCTCCGCCAAGCGAGCGTCCGCTGGGCCTTCGGGCAAAGGAGCCGGACAGTTGATCTGTCCGGACGTCTCTTGCCAATCCTGTCAAAGGTAAGGGAGCTTAGATCCCGCATGGAGTCAAACTATGAAAAACTAATACCTTGTAAAAGGTAAAAACAGCTTACCGCACTAGCGTGACGCTGCGTGTTGAATCCGCGATCCTCGGTAGCGGATGCGGGGGCCTCGGCGCCCTTGAAAAGCACCTTCCAGGCATCTTCGTACGTCGTGTCGAAGAGCCTGCTCAGAGTTCGATGCTGCACCGAGTCGAACTCCCACAGGTTGAAAGCCCGTTGTTGACACAGGAGGATCCAGTGGATGAGCATAACCTGGACTACGTTGACAAGTTTGAGCTTCTTGTCCACCAGGGTTTGGATGCATGTTTGGAGTCCGCTCAGCTCTCCTTTTTTACCCCACGACAGGCCCGTCTCTTTCCAGGAGGTGAGCCACGTAGGGCGTGCGGATCGGAACTCGGGGGCTGAATGGGTCACGCGTCTCGGTGATGTAAAACCACCCCGATTGCCACCCCTTTAGGGTCTCCACGAAGGAGCCCTTGAGCCATAGGACGTTGGGCATCTTGCCCACCATGGCGCCTCCGCACTCCGCCTGGGTGCCGCGCACCACCTTCGGCTTGACATTGAAAGTCTTGAGCCATACGCCGAAATGGGGGCGGATGCAGAGGAAAGCCTCGCACACGATGATAAACGCCGAGATGTTGAGGACATAGTTCGGGGCCAGATCGTGGAAATCCAGGCCATAGTAGAACATGAGCCCTCGGACAAATGGGTGGAGAGGGAAGCCTAGTCCGCGGAGGAGATGGGGGAGGAACACCACCCTCTCATGGGGCCTAGGGGTGGGGATGAGCTGCCCCTCTTCGGGAAGCCGGTGCACAATGTCGTTAGACAAGTATCCGGCCTTCCTCAGTTTTTTGATGTGTCCCTTCGTGACGGAGGAGACCATCCACTTGCCTCCCACTCCGGACATGGTTGGAGAAGGTTGAGGTGGGGTGTGCGGACTTGGGCGCTGGAGCTTGAGTGCGCGGAAATGGATAGGCAAAGGAGGAAGAAGGCGTGGATGAAAAGGGGGATCCTTATCCCCTTATATGGGCGGACGCGACTATGCGTCCCCACCAGCCTGGTAAAACTCGCTTATCTCCCAAGCGACGTAATCAATGGCACGGTTGGGTTACCCACGCCCGTATTGATGAGAATCCCGGAATAAGGGGACACGATCTCTGCTTTGACAAGACGTGCCAAGGAAACCGCCTGTAGGATCGAAAGTATGTCTAGAGGGGGGTGATTAGACTACTTGACCAAATAAAAACTTAACCTTTTCCCAATTTTAGTTCATGGCAGATTTTAGCTATTTTAGGACAAGTCAAGCAATCATCACACAATTCAAGCAAGCATGCAAAGAGTATATTGGCAGCGGAAAGTAAAGCATGCAACTTGCAAGAATGTAAAGGGAAGGGTTTGGAGAATTCAAACGCAATTGGAGACACGGATGTTTTTCCCGTGGTTCAAATAGGTGGTGCTATCCTACATCCACGTTGATGGAGACTTCAACCCACAAAGGGTAACGGTTGCGAGAGTCCACACAGGGCTCCACCCACAAAGGGTAACGGTTGCGCGAGTCCACACAGGGCTCCACCCACGAAGGGTCCACGAAGAAGCAACCACCCACAAAGGGTCCACGAAGAAGCAACCTTGTCTATCCCACCATGGCCATCGCCCACACAGGACTTGCCTCACTAGCGGTAGATCTTCACGAAGTAGGCGATCTCCTTGCCCTTACGAACTCCTTGGTTCAACTCCACAATCTTGTCGGAGGCTCCCAAGTGACACCTAGCCAATCTAGGAGACACCACTCTCCAAGAAGTAACAAATGGTGTGTAGGTAATGAACTCCTTGCTCTTGTGCTTCAAATGATAGTCTCCCCAACACTCAACTCTCTCTCATAGGATTTGGATTTGGTGGAAAGAAGATTTGATTGGAAAGCAACTTGGGGAAGGCTAGATATCAAGATTCATATGGTAGGAATGGAATATCTTGGTCTCAACACATGAGTAGGTGGTTCTCTCTCAGAACATATGAGTTGGAATGGTGTATGCGTTCTGATGGCTCTCTCTTCGAATGAAGAGGAGGTGGAGGGGTATATATAGCCTCCACACAAAATCCAACCGTCACACATAGTTTTCCAATCTCGGTGGGACCGAATCAACAAACTCGGTCGGACTGAAAATGTAAACCTAGTGACCGTTAGAGATTTTCGGTGGGACTGACATGCAACTCGATAGGACCGATATGGTTAGGGTTTGGGCATAACGTAATCTCGGTGAGACCGATTACACAAACTCGGTGAGATCGAATTTGGTAATTAGCTAACCAGAGAGTTGGTCAGGCAAACTCGGTGGGACCGATTTGCTCTTTCGGTGAGACCGAAAAGTTATAAAGGGGAAACACTGAATTTACGTTGCAATCTCGGTGGGACTGATTCGCTCTTTAGGTGAGACCGAAAAGTTACAAAAGGGAAACAGAGAGTTTGCAATCCCATCCCGGTGAGACCGAGATCCCTATCGGTAGAACTGAATTGCTAGGGTTTGGCAGTGGCTTATGACAAGTGAAACTCGGTGGCGCCGGATAGGAAGAATCGGTAGGACCGAGTTTGGCTTAGGGTTTAGGTCATATGTGGATATGGGAAAGTAGTTGAGGGTTTTGAAGCATATCACTAAGCACATGAAGCAAGAGGCTCATTAAGCAACACCTCATCCCTCCTTGATAGTATTGGCTTTTCCTAAAGACTCAATGTGATCTTGGATCACTAAAATATAAAATGAAGAGTCTTGAGCTTTTGAGCTTGAGCCAATCCTTTGTCCTTAGCATTTTGAGGGTTCCACTTTCACATCCATGCCATGCCAATCATTGAGCTTTCTTGAAATAATCATCTTGGAATAGCATTAGCTCAATGAGCTATATGTTGTAATGAATTACCAAAACCACCTAGGGATAGTTGCACTTTCACCGCCTCGCTAAACGCGCTAAGGTGGGATAGCAAAACGATTCAAATAAAGACTTAGTTGTGGTGTGATGTCATGCTACAGAATACGTCAGCAGATTAGATTTGTGTAAATATTATTCTCTCTATGGCAATATGTGGAAACTTATTTTTCAGAGCCGGACACTACCTTTGTGTTCAAAATCTTCTATGAAGTACTTGGAGGAGGAACCCGCCTTGCACTGCCGAAGACGATCTGCGCGCCGGACTCGTCGTCATTGAAGCCTGGTTCAGGGGCTACTGAGGGAGTCCTGGATTAGGGGGTGTCCGGATAGCCGGACTATACCTTCGGTCGGACTCTTGGACTATGAAGATACAAGATTGAAGACTTTGTCCCGTGTCCGGAAGGGACTTTCCTTGGCGTGGAAGGCAAGCTTGGCGATACGGATATGTAGATCTCCTACCATTATAACCGACTCTGTGTAACCCTAGCCCTCTCCGTTGTCTATATAAACCGGAGGGTTTTAGTCCGTAGGACGAACAACAATCATACCATAGGCTAGCTTCTAGGGTTTAGCCTCCTTGATCTCGTGGTAGATCTACTCTTGTACTACCCATATCATCAATATTAATAAAGCAGGAGTAGGGTTTTACCTCCATCGAGAGGGCCCGAACCTGGGTAAAAACATCGTGTACCTTGTCTCCTGTTACCATCCGCCTAGACGCACAGTTCGGGACCCCCTACCCGAGATCCACCGGTTTTGACACCGACAATATGTACCAGTAGCTATGTGTTTGATCTCTCTCTCTCGTGTTCTTGAGATGATACGATCTTGATGTATCACGAGCTTTGCTATTATAGTTGAATCCTATTTTTCTCCTCCCCCTCTTCTCTCTTGTAATGAATTGAGTTTTCCATCTTCAAGCCGTGGAGAGGCAAGTTTTACATCTTCAAGCCGGCTGGATATCAGTTGAATATTTCAGAGACTAATATTTTTGTCAAGTCAAAGCATTGAAGGCCGATTCAAATGGATTCTTTATTTACAAATATCTTCTGCAAGCAAATTGATTATGAAGATGGTTATTAACTTGGAAGGAAGAAATGACAAGGATTTAAGGATGATCAAGTGCCGGCTTACAAGTATATTTAAACCGGAGCACAACCCAACAAATTTGTTCTTGTTGCAGATCAGTTTAACATGGATGAATCCAAATTAAACTGGGGGCTAATGTCGGGGATATACCCCGCGGTATAAACCGCCGGATGTATGACCCGGCTAGAGTTTGGCGATTCACTGGCGACCTACTTGGACATGGCGGTTTACGATTCATTGGTAATCCGGCAGGCAGGTCAGAGGAGCGACAAGACCCAGTGACCCAACGGGCGGTTTATGGAAGGCCGGATCACGCTATGGTGGGCCGGTTTAAGAGGAAAGGAATATTTACCTTACAAAGAGTTAAGACCAGGACTTGTATCCGGTTTGTATTAGAGATAGATTAGTCCTTATCCTAATAGGACTCCACATGTAACCCGCCCCTTCAACATATATAAGGAGGGGCAGGGCTCCCCAAAGAGGGACGGGTTAGAAGGGACAAGCTACAAACAAGAAGAAACAATCTTAGGGCTAGACACAATTAGAGGAGAGCCGGTTTACGACGACTCCCTCGTGATGATAATGAGACCTAGCCTCAAACAGCATGTAGGGCTATTACCGGATGATGTTTCCCGGGGCCCGAAGCTGTCTAAATCCTTGTCTTGTGTGTTGATCCGCCCTGCGTCTCTCGTCCCACTCAACCCCTCTCAAGCTACCACATAGATGCGTTGGCCTCGCGACTAAGTCCTGTCACTAAGGACATCTGACGTGACAATTCCACGACATAGGGGGTGCGGATCGGAACTCGGGGGCCGCGACCCATTTAGGGTCGCGTGGCTCGGTGATGTAAAACCACCCCAATTGCCACCCCTTTAGGGTCTCCACGAAGGAGCCCTCGAGCCATAGGACATTGGTCATCTTGCCCAGCATGGCGCCTCCGCACTCCGCCTGGGTGTCGTGCACCACCTTCGGCTTGACATTGAAAGTCTTGAGCCATAGGCCGAAATGGGGGCAGATGCAGAGGAAAGCCTCACGCACGACGATAAACGCCGTGATGTTGAGGACAAAGTTCGGGGACAGATCATGGAAATCCAGGCCATAGTAGAACATGAGCCCCGGACAAATGGGTGGAGAGGGAAGCCAGTCCGCGAAGGAAATGGGGGAGGAACACCACCCTCTCATGGGGCCTAGGGGTGGGGATGAGCTGCCCCTCTTCGGGAAGCCGGTGCGCAATGTTGTTAGACAAGTATCCGGCCTTCGTCAGTTTTTTGATGTGTCCCTCCGTGACGGAGGAGACCATCCACTTGCCTCCCGCTCTGGACATGGCTGGAGAAGGTTGATGTGGGGTGTGCGGACTTGGGCGCTGGAGCTCGAGTGCGCGGAAATGGATAGGCAAAGGAGGAAGAAGGCGTGGATGAAAAGGGGGATCCTTATCCCCTTATATGGGCGGACGTGACTATGCGTCCCCACCAGCCTGGTAAAACTCGCTTACCTCCCAAGCACCGTAATCAATGGCGTGGTTGGGTTACCCACGCCCGTATTGATGAGAATCCCGGAATATGGGGACACGATCTCTGCTTTGACAAGACGTGCCAAGGAAACCGCCTCGCTAAACGCGCTGAGGTGGGACAGTAAAACGATTCAAATAAAGACTTGGCTGTGGTGTGATGTCACGCTACAGAATACGTCAGCAGATTAGATTTGTGTAAATATTATTCTCTCTATGGCAATATGTGGAAACTTATTTTGCAGAGTCGGACACTACCTTTGTGTTCAAAATCTTCTATGAAGTACTTGGAGGAGGAACCCGCCTTGCAATGCCGAAGATGATCTGCACGCCAGACTCGTCGTCATTGAAGCCTGGTTCAGGGGCTACTGAGGGAGTCCTGGATTAGGGGGTGTCCGGATAGCCGGACTATACCTTCGGTCGGACTCCTGGACTATGAAGATACAAGATTGAAGACTTCATCCCGTGTCCGGAAGGGACTTTCCTTGGCGTGGAAGGCAAGCTTGGCGATACGGATATGTAGATCTCCTACCATTGTAACCGACTCTGTGTAACCCTAGCCCTCTCTGGTGTCTATATAAACCGGAGGGTTTTAGTCCGTAGGACGAACAACAATCATACCATAGGCTAGCTTCTAGGGTTTAGCCTCCTTGATCTCGTGGTAGATCTACTCTTGTACTACCCATATCATCAATATTAATAAAGCAGGAGTAGGGTTTTACCTCCATCGAGAGGGCCCGAACCTGGGTAAAAACATCGTGTCCCTTGTCTCCTGTTACCATCCGCCTAGATGCACAGTTCGGGACCCCCTACCCGAGATCGGCCGGTTTTGACACCGACAGTATGTACCAGTAGCTATGTGTTTGATCTCTCTCTCTCTCGTGTTCTTGAGATGATACGATCTTGATGTATCACGAGCTTTGCTATTATAGTTGGATCCTATGTTTCTCCTCCCCCTCTTCTCTCTTGTAATGAATTGAGTTTTCCCTTTGGAGTTATCTTATCGGATTGAGTCTTTAAAGATTTGAGAACACTTGATGTATGTCTTGGTGATCAACTTGCGGGTTTCATGACATTGGGAACCTATGCATAGGGGTTGGCACACGTTCTCGTCGTGATTCCCCGGTAGAAACTTTGGGGCACTCTTTGAGGTCCTTTGTGTTGGTTGAATGGATGAATCTGAGATTGTGTGATGCATATCGTATAATCATACCCACGGATACTTGAGGTGACAATGGAGTATCTAGGTGACATTAGGGTTTTGGTTGATTTGTGTCTTAAGGTGTTATTCTAGTACGAACTCTAGGGCTGTTTGTGACACTTATAGGAATAGCGCAACGGATTGATTGGAAAGAATAACTTTGAGGTGGTTTCGTACCCTACCATAATCTCTTCGTTCATTCTCCGCTATTAGTGACTTCGGAGTGACTCTTTGTTGCATGTTGAGGGATAGTTATGTGATCCAATTATGTTAGTATTGTTGAGAGAACTTACACTAGTGAAAGTATGAACCCTAGGCCTTGTTTCAACGCATTGCAATACCGTTTACGCTCACTTTTATCATTCGTTACCTTGGTGTTTTTATATTTTCAGATTACAAATTCCCATATATACTATCCATATACCACTTTTTTCACTATCTCTTCGCCGAACTAGTGCACCTATACAACTTACCATTGTATTGGGTGTGTTGGGGACACAAGAGACTCTTTGTTATTTGGTTGCAGGGTTGCTTGAGAGAGACCATCTTCATCCTACGCCTCCTACGGATCGATAAACCTTAGGTCATCCACTTGAGGGAAATTTGCTACTGTCCTACAAACCTCTGCACTTGGAGGCCCAACAACGTCTACAAGAAGAAGGTTGTGTAGTAGACATCAAGCTCTTTTTTGGCGCCGTTGCCGGGGAGGCAAGGAAAGCGGCACAGCTCTTTTCTGGCGCTGTTGCTGAGGAGGTTAGCGCTTGAAGGTATATCTTTAGATCTTGCAATCGAGTCTTTTAGTTTCTTGTTTTTATCACTAGTTTAGTTTATAAAAGAAAACTATAAAAATGGAATTGAGTTTGTCTCATACGCTTCACCTTTTTAATATCTTTAGTGAGTATGATGGAAAGGATAATTATGCCCAAGTGCCAGAAGAAGAAATCTATAAAATGTTTGGCACTAAATATTTGAATGATGAGCATGATTACAATGTTGTCAGTATGAATTCTTTGAATACCCATGATACTAATGATAATTGCACTAGTTATGATGAAAATGCCTCCTATAAACATGCCAATTTTTGTGGAATGCATGTTTGCAAGTACACACCAAATAGGGAAGATAGATATTGCAAGAAGCATAACTACTTAGAAACCAAATTGTTGCAAGAAGAGCTAGATGAATGTGCTAAAAATTTAAATTATCTTGGCCGTACTTGTGGACTTTGCAATGAAAGTGGTCATTTAGCTATCCGATGCAAATTGTTTCACGATCTAATCGTGTCCAAAAATTGTGATGTCTTGATTTCCCTTGCACATTATAATGAACTTAGTTTGCTTATGGGTTATGAAGAAATGAAACGTTTAACTAATGATCTTCCAGAATTTGCCCGTTACAAACTTCTTGGTTTTGATCTAGAGAATATTTATATGTATTGTGCGGTGAATTGCATTGAAAATCCTTATATTGCCAATTACATAAAGAAAAGAAAACAAATAGAGGATGAAGAGAATACTAATGAAAGGGAAGAGACTTCCCAATATCCTCCTATTATTTCTTATGATGAATCAGGTAACGAGGAGGAGCCTTCTATTCAACCAATCTCATTAATAAGGAGCTCCAAAAAGAGGATTGAACCCACACATGATGTGGTGAAGAAGAAGAAGAAAAGAAAAAGGAAGAGAGGTAAAAAGATATCTCCCCCAAATAGTGTTGCTCCTATTAATATTGTGCCTCATGAAAATATAATTGTGGAAGATAATGATACTTCTTATGATCTTGAAAATCTTTTTGGCACTTTCTTGGACGAATATGATAATTGCTATACTATTGGTGCTATCCATACTATTAACGATGAGAGTGATTATGCTTATGATACGAAAAGGCCCAAGCTTGGGGAAGCTATGTTTGATGAGGATGGCATATTTGAGAATATATTTGCTGCAATTAATGTTTGTCCCAAGCTTGGGGATGCTATGTTTAATGTAGATGATATTTTTAGCCTCTCAAGTTTTGATATGCAAAGTTGTTATGATGATAGCATGCCTTCTACTTATGATGATTATATTTATGAAAGTGGGTTTGGAAGAGTATCAACTTTAGGAAGTAATGATCCCACTATTTTGGAGTATGTTTAATCTTATAATAATTATGAAAGTGGATTTGGAGAGGTCATGACTTTATTTAGTGATGTATCCATTATTTCGGAAGAGGTTTCAATTGATTATGATGAGAACAAAGTTGCTACTTATGATGATTATTGTGATAAAACTTATGCTATAAAAAGTAGTGATGACTATATTTATAAAACTTGTCATGATTATGATTACCCTTTCTTTGAACATTACTCTTTTAATGTGGAAGCTATTTATAGTATTCAAGTCTCTTATGATACTCCCACTATTCCGAATGAGAAGAATTTTGCTTATGTGGAGAGTAGTAAATTTTCTATGCTTGTAGATCATGAAAAGAATGCTTTATGTGCTGGTTATATTGTTGAATTCATTCATGATGCTACTGAAAATTATTATTAGGTAGGAACATATGCTTGTAGGAATTGCAATAATATCAAGTTTCCTCTCTATGTGCTTAAAGTTTTGAAGTTATGTTTGTTTGACCTTCCTATGCAAGTTGATTCTTGTTTCCATAAGTTGTTTGCTCACAAAATCCCTATGCATAGGAAATGGGTTAGGCTTAAATGTGCTAGTCATATTCTTCATGATGCCCTCTTTATGTTTCAATTCTTATATTTTATGTGAGCATCATTGAAATCATCATGCCTAGCTAGGGGCGTTAAACGATAGCGCTTGTTGGGAGGCAACCCAATTTTATTTTAGTTCCTTGCCTTTTGTTCCTGTTTAGTAATAAATAATTCATCTAGCCTCTGTTTATATGTGGTTTTATGCTTTTAATTAGTGTTTGTGCCAAGTAGAGCCTTTGGAAAGACTTGGAGAAAGTCTTGTTGATCATGCTGTCAAAAACAGAAACTTTAGCGCTCACGAGAACTGCTGCCATTTTTATTTGGAGAGTGATATTTAGTTAATTATTTTTGTAGATGATTAATAGGTAAATTACGCAGGTCCAGCAATTTATTTGAGAATTTTATGAGTTCCAGAAGTATACGTTTGATTCATATTACTACAGACTGTTCTGTTTTTGACAGATTCTGCTTTTCATGCGTTGTTTACTTATTTTGATGAATCTATGGCTAGTAAAATAGTTTATAAACATGGAGAAGTTGGAATACAGTAGGTTTAACACCAATATAAATAAATAATGAGTTCATTATAGTACCTTGAAGTGGTGATTTATTTTCTTATACTAACGGAGCTTACGAGTTTTCTGTTAAGTTTTGTGTTGTGAAGTTTTCAAGTTTTGGGTAAGGATTCGATGGACTATGGAATAAGGAGTGACAAGAGCCCAAGCTTGGGGATTCCCAAGGCAACCCAAGGTAATATTCAAGGATAGCCAAGAGCCTAAGCTTGGGGATGCCCCGGAAGGCATCCCCTCTTTCGTCTTCGTTCATCGGTAACTTTACTTGGAGCTATATTTTTATTTGCCACATGATATGTATTTTGCTTGGAGTGTCAATCTATTTTGTTAGGATTTGCTTGATGTTATTTAGAACAATGTTTTGCATCTTTTATTTCATTAAAAGTGGCATTGATAGCCTTTACTATGCCTATGTTACAAGTATACATGTTGCTGTTTGAAAACAGAAAGTTCACTGCTGTTGAAATAATTCTCTAGAAAATTCAGAATGTGATAAAATGTTGAAACCTTTTGCATATTAATCTTTGATAAATTTACTACAGTGGGAATTTTATTTCATAATTTTTGGATCTAGGGAAGTATGGATGTTGCTGCACTCTTTACAGACTATCCTGCTTAGGCAGATTGCTGTTATGTTTGCATTGTTTGCATATGTTTGCTTCTTTGATGATTCTATTTGAGGATAGGTGACGGTGTCCTGGACTAGGGGGTACTCACCACGTCGTCTCCCGATTTGTTAGATTGGGCCGAGGACCCCAGGGCCGTATACTCATGGGCCAGTTCGGACAGCTGCCGCATACAAGGAAGATTCCACAAGACTTGGCGATCAAGACAAGGACTTCTCCCCACCGGCGTATTCGGCTAGGACTCTTGTTATCCTAGGCCTCTGGTGCATTATATAAACCGAGGCCCGGCTAGTCGATAGATCATATACATACAATCATACCATAGGCTAGCTTCTAGGGTTTAGTCTCTCTGATGTCGTGGTAGATCTACTCTTGTACTACCCATATCATCAATATCAATCAAGCAGGACGTAGGGTTTTACCTCCATCAAGAGGGCCCGAACCTGGGTAAAACATCGTGTCCCCTGCCTCCTGTTACCATCCGCCTTAGACGCACAGTTCGGGACCCCCTACCCGAGATCCGCCGGTTTTGACACCGACATTGGTGCTTTCATTGAGAGTTCTGCTGTGTGATCGGCAAAAGGATCGATGGCTCGCCTGCAGATCAACTGCGACTTCGGCATCTTCGTCACCAGCTCGATTGGTCACCTTGGCTGGACCAAGGACTGTGCTCAACCTCCGATCGTCTTGCTCGGATGAGGGCCTTCATCAACATCAACTCCGATCTCTATCAAGATCATGGAGGAATCATCCATGGAGCTCGGGGGCTCAACGTCAACATTGCCCTCGGGCGACCGTGCTGTTTTTCCGAACAACAAACTTTTATCCGCTGCCACCACCTCTTAGAGCATCTCTTTGACGATCCCTTTGGTGGAATTGTGCGGAATTGAGTCTACAACAGCCATGCAAAATTTTGTCGAGTTCCGATGGAGGAATCTCTGACAATCTACGATATACCGGAGCCCTGTCAAATCTGGATGGGAATCTGGATGAGTTTAGGGCGTGGTCTCCAGAGCCTAGCTCGGAGGTCCTTTGGAAGATCCAACCATTCATCTACTGCGGAATTCCCATATCTACAACCCCTCCAAATTTCAGCTCTATCCGACGGTACAAACTCTGGGAACCTTCCAATGAGTGGATCAATTTTCGGATCCGTTTCCTGTGCGAATACGGATCCGACCCGAATTCATGTTTCTTTTATGAACGTGACGTTGGACAACCCTTTTAGAGGAATTCTATTCTAGGGTATTGTGCGTTGTTTTTAAACACGTGCCCGTAAATTTTTAAGCCTCCCCTGAGGTCGCCTTCATCATCATGCTGGTGTCAAACCAGTCCAGCGATATTGCTCCAAGGCTGCCGACCTGCGCTAGACACGTCATCACTTTGTTGAGCCAAGCTCAACTTCTTCGGATCATCATCTCGGCAAGCCGAACAAGAGTCCGGCATCGCGAAGGATAAATCACCACCAACATCGCCGCCCCACGGATTACACGGAGCGGGCATACCGGCATCGCCGCACGGTCACTTCGTCAAGCCGGCATCGACCACGTGACGACCTGCATCGGCAGGGCCGCACTATTGCTTCTTCAAGCTGGTGTCCATCACACCAACCTACTTTGACTCATCGGCTGACATCGAGGCTTCGACATCTCTGCTGGACCGGGGGCTTCGCCATCTCTTCATCAACCTACTCTGGAGACTTCGGCATCACTAGCCGACCAGCTCCGTCACGTTAGCTGGACCGAGGGCTTTGCCTCGGCGAGCCAACCTTTGCCAGCATCGCCATACCGTCGCTTTATCGCCCATCAGGCAATGGGTGTGTGGATCGAATCCCAATTTTGGGAATCACCTTTCTTCGGATTGCTACAACAAATAAACCAGGTGCTATTAATCCTAGTATTTTTTGCTTGTTTGGGTTTATTTTTCCCAAGGAATTATTACTCTGGTTTGTCCATCATCTGTACACATGTCTATCAAATGATGGCCGCATTAACGACGGTCGCGTGGTGGCTTGATCAGTTTCCGTACATAGTCCGGCGAACGCCGCATCCGGAACTCGGACCGACCTGTGAATTCAGGCTTTGCCACGCCTCTACCGCATCATGCCGATGCCCTGCATCGACATTGACTTCGGCACCAGACCATATTTCTTTTATTACTCACTTTGTATAAATTATTTATTATGCAACAATTTTTTTAATTATTATTATTACTATTATCTCCGGTTCGCACTATTTTTTGTGCACAGGAAAATGATTCGGGGACTTCGTCGTCACTCTGCCGGTCAGCATTGACCGTGCTATGTCACCACTTCGGCGTGTCGAGCTCTCCGCTCCGCCACCTCGGGACCGGCTTGGGGGATGGAACCTTGTCCCGCATCGAGCTCGGACCGCGTCATCAATGCCGAACACATTAACCAGCTAAGTTGCTTTCATGCTCAAAGTTTTAATTTTTAACTTGTGTTCGGTTCGAACAAGCATTATACTTTTTTGGAAAAAAGTTGCTTGTAAAATTTTTTCCTTGTCCAAACTTTGTTTATGACACACATATTCAAATACCCCATTTATTTGGGGGCTTCCTTTATGAAGCTTTTCCTCTTGCATATGATTATACTTGTACGGCTTCATTCCTTGTTCGTGTATTACGCCACAATATGCACCATATTGACTTAAGCGATTTGCAAGATGGGTTGCCTGGCTCCTGTGCTTACCCCTACGTTCCCGATTGTTCAGCTAGGGAGTAAAGGGAGCACCTCTGCGATTGTCACGACCGGGTCTTCCGAGCTCTGACCTCAGACTGGGTGAAGCCGAAAGCTAACGCTCTTATTGTTTTCAATCATGGTCGGCACACAACGGAACTCATGAGTACAAAAATTCTATTGCACAAGTCTCGTAGCAATAATGAGCACCGAAGAAAGGTATCGATGGGGGTACTATTTTCTTTGAAGATGCTTCTTACACTTCATCTGTAATATAGCATAAGTTCCCTGAGCGCTCTTTGTCTGTTACAGCCTTATGGCCCGGTTGCCTGGTTATCGGAAACACTGTTGATATTCTCGACAGGTGGAGTACATAACACTTTTCAGTCCTTGAACGAAGAGGGAGAAGCCGACGATCGGTTAAGACACGTTTAAAGTTCGGTTGAACAAAGATATGATATAAGTACTTCGGTACATACAATCATTATACATAAAATCTTTTACCCAAGTCACTTGGGGGCTCTTAAAATTTATATGAGCTATTTTATAGTAAATGTGTTTTCTTCTTGGTCGTTGCAAAGTCTTTTTCTATCACTCCTTTTTTGACGTGAGTGTGTGGTCAATAGCCAGATAACCAATTTCCTCTCTAGTGACTGCTCGAGTTTAGTTCGCTAAATTGGTCTAACGAGAAGCACTCCGCCTTCGGGATAGGAGGCTGCAGCCGTAGGCTGACCCGCTCGAAGTCTTGAGATCGAATGTGCAATGTTAAAGCACGACAGAAGCACTGTTTTTTTCTAAGACCAATTTTCGGATTGGCACCGAACACTTGATCTTGTTCGGACGTCAAGTTTTTACTGACGTTTTTTGGTTTTCCAAGCTTATGGCACTTTTAAACTATTTGTGTGTTTCCAGCACAAGTCTCACAGTGCAATGCCGGACACCTTTAGAGATTCGGCAAAAACATTCTTGGATATTGCTATATATGCATCAATTTCGAATTGTGTCTTCGGTCAATAGTTGGGTTGCCCGGCTCATGTGCTTGCCTCCTACGTTCCGCTTTGTTCGGCTAGGTGTGCAAAGGGAGAACCACTGCGATTGTGCTTCCAGCTCACATGGTTAAGCACCACAGTGGAGAAAGCCGAAAACTGACTGTCACAATAAGCGTAAACTGGTCAGCGATCCGATGACCGTGTTAAATGACGGGTCATTCATAACATTGGCCGAAGTGTTTACGGCTTGACCTCGACTATCGCCGAACACTACCGGGGGCTATTAACTGGCCTCCCAAACTAAATCCTCAATATTTTGCTCTTACATTAGAGCTGAGGTTTCATGATCATGCTTAGCATGACAACCCAAAGAAAGGAACCGATAGCGGGACTATTTTCTTTGGAAGACATTTCTTATGTTAAACAATAATATAACATATCTCTCTGCGTACCTTTGTTTATAAAACCGTATGGCCAGATTGCCTTGTTTGTCGTAAATCTTTGCCCTCATAAAGGCTTTATAAAGTAGGACAAACACTCCTCGGCTAATGGCCGAGGAGGTGGAAGCCGATGGTCGGTCAACAAAGTTTTGTACAATGCGGATCCGAGCATTAATGACATAAAGTACTTGGATACATAGAGTCATTACACATAATTTGTGGATATTGATCCTTAATTCGGCCACCCGTGCCCGCATTAAGGCTCGGGGGCTACTGGCTTCGGGCTTATTATTTAAAAACATTAAAGGGGCACATCGATCTCCTGATCTGGTGTTGCCACCCGACCAGTGTCTCGGGGGCTACTGCATTGCCTGTTCAATGCAAAAAAATTTAAGTGCAATACAGTTGCCGAGGAGATTTTGATCCTCAGGTTGGTCGGCCGCACCCAACCTGAGTCTCGAGGACCGAGCACGCCGCTTTTTGTGTTCCGAAGTATTCTACCGAGCTAGGACTTGATCCTCAGGCCGATTTTGCAAATCAACCTGAGTCTCAGCGGCTACTGGGATCAGCGGTCTTACGTCATCCTTTAGGTGCATCTCGGGTTTTAGACCGATACACACCTTGAGGGCTACTGGCTATATATCTCGGCAGAGAATAAATTGCACCAATAAAAAATATTGACAAAAAATCGGCCCACAGTAGGGGTGGTGCACCACCTCGGAAGCAGTCTAGCATAAAGCTCGGGCGCTAGTGGCTGGCTCCATAGAGGGCATTTCCAGCATTAAGCTCGGCTAAACTCCTTCAACTCTTTTGGACCAAGATGATCTATGACATCTTGGATATAGTCCGACGTTGGAGCTTGGACACAGTCCGGCGTTGGAGCTCGGATACATTTCAGCGTTGGATCTCGGAAGCGGTCCGACATTGGTGCTCGGCTGCAAAGATACCTCGAATGCAGTCTGGCGCTAGAGCTCGGACGCAAGAGGACACTGCCTCCCGGGAACAACTTCAAACCCGAGGTGTGGCATAAAAATTAGAAGGCATTGATAAAGGCTGGAAACTTAAAGGGGCTCCTCGGATACCCGACGTGTAAACTCGTCGAATGCATTTCGGCGATCCTCAAGATCGAAGATGGGAAGATTTGTTGAACCAGTTTTCAAGACCGACAACCAAAGATGAAGAATAGTTCGGAAGAATCGAGGAGCGTCCCTAACTTGAAGACCGGTTCAGGGGGCTATTGACGGTGTCCTGGACTAGGGGGTACTCACCACATCGTCTCCCGATCTGTTAGATTGGGCCGAGGACCCCCATGGCCGTATACTCATGGGCCAGTTCGAACAGCTGCCGCATACAAGGAAGATTCCACAAGACTTGGCGATCAAGACAAGGACTTCTCCCCACCGGCGTATTCGGCTAGGACTCTTGTTATCCTAGGCCTCTGGTGCATTATATAAACCGAGGCCCGGCTAGTCGATAGATCATATACATACAATCATACCATAGGCTAGCTTCTAGGGTTTAGCCTCTCTGATCTCGTGGTAGATCTACTCTTGTAGTACCCATATCATCAATATCAATCAAGCAGGACGTAGGGTTTTACCTCCATCAAGAGGGCCCGAACCTGGCTAAAACATCGTGTCCCCTGCCTCCTGTTACCACCCGCCTTAGATGCACAGTTCGGGACCCCCTACCCGAGATCCACCGGTTTTGACACCGACAATAGGACTATTAAATATGCAGAGGCATTTAGTATGCAATGTTGAATAATAATTTTAGTGATTTGCTACAGTAGAGTATGATAAGGTTTTGGCAATGGTTTATACTAACTTATCTCATGAGTCCTTGTTGAGTTTTGTGTGGATGAAGCTTTTGAGATTTAGGGAGGCCGTGATATGAGAGGAATTAAGGAGACACAAAAGCTCAAGCTTGGGGATGCCCAAGGCACCCCAAGATAATATTTCAAGAAGTCTCAAGCATCCAAGCTTAAGGATGCCCCGGTTGGCATCCCACCTTTCTTCTTCAACAACTATCGGTTAGCATCGGTTGATCCAAAGTTTTTGCTTCTTCACATGATGTTTGCCATTCTTAGAATATCATTTTATTTTGCTTTGCTTGTTGTTTGAATAAAATACCAAGATCTGAAATTATGAAATGTTAGAGAGTCTTCACATAGTTGCATAATTATTCGACTACTCATTGATCTTCACTTATATCTTTCGGAGTAGTTTGTCTTTTGCTCTAGTGCTTCACTTATATCTTTTAGAGCATGGTGGTAGTTTTATTGTGAAGAAATAGATGAACTCTCGTGCTTCACTTAGATTATTTTGAGAGTCTTAAATAGCATGGTAATTTGCTTAAAATCCTAATATGCTAGGTATTCAAGAATAATAAAATTCTCTTATGAGTATGTTGAATACTATGAGAAGTTTGATACTTGATAATTGTTTTGAGATATGGAGATAGTGATATTAGAGTCATGCTAGTTGAGTAGTTGTGAATTTGAGAGATACTTGTGTTGAAGTTTGTGATTCCCGTAGCATGCACGTATGGTGAACCGTTATGTGATGAAGTTGGAGCATGATTTATTTATTGATTCTCTTCCTTATGAGTGGCGGTCGGGGACGAGAGATGGTCTTTTCCTACCAATCTATCCCCCTAGGAGCATGCACGTAGTACTTTGTTTCAATAACTAATAGATCTTTGCAATAAGTATATGAGTTCTTTATGACTAATGTTGAGTCCATGGATCATACGCACTCTCACCATTCCACCTTTGCTAGCCTCTCTAATACCGCGCACCTTTCGTCGGTATCATACACCCACCATATATCTTCCTCAAAACAGCCACCATACCTACCTATTATGGCATTTCCATAGCCATTCCGAGATATATTGCCATGAAACTTTCCACCGTTTCATTAATTATGACACGCTCCATCATTGTCATATTGCTTTGCATGATCATGTAGTTGACATCGTATTTGTGGCAAAGCCACCATTCATAATTCTTTCATAGATGTCACTCATGCATCATTGCACATCCCGGTACACCCCGGATGCATTCACATAGAGTCATATTTTGTTCTAAGTATCGAGTTGTAATTGTTGAGTTGTAAGAAAAACAAAAGTGTGATGATCATCATTATTAGAGCATTGTCCCAGTGAGGAAAGGATGATGGAGACTATGATTCCCCCACAAGTCGGGATGAGACTCCGGATGAAAAAATAAATAAATAATAAAAAGAGGCCAAAGAAGCCCAAATAAAAAAAGAGAAAAAAAGAGGCCATAAAAAAGAGAAAGGCCCAAATAAGAAAAATGAGAGAAAAAGAGAGAAGGGGCAATGCTACTACCCTTTTACCACACTTGTGCTTCAAAGTAGCACCATGATCTTCATGATAGAGAGTCTCCTATGTTGTCACATTCATATACTACTAGGAATCTTTCATTATAGAACTTGGCTTGTATATTCCAATGATGGGCTTCCTCAAATTTCCCTAGGTCTTCGTGAGCAAGCAAGTTGGATGCACACCCACTTAGTTTCTTTTGTTGAGCTTTCATATACTTATAGCTCTAGTGCATCCGTTGCATGGCAATCCCTACTCACTCACATTGATATCTATTGATGGGCATCTCCATAGCCCATTGATACGCCTAGTTGATGTGAGACTATCTTCTCCTTTTTGTCTTCTCCACAACCACCATTCTATTCCACCTATAGTGCTATGTCCATGGCTCACGCTCATGTATTGCGTGAAGATTGAAAAATTTTGAGAACATCAAATGTATGAAACAATTGCTTGGCTTGTCATTGGGGTTGTGCATGATTTAAATATTTTGTGTGGTGAAGATGGAGCATAGCCAGACTATATGATTTTGTAGGGATAGCTTTCTTTGGCCATGTTATTTTGAGAAGACATGATTGCTTTGTTAGTATGCTTCAAGTATTATTGTTTTTATGTCAATATTAAACTTTTGTCTTGAATCTTATGGATCTGAATATTCATGCCACAATTAAGAAGAATTACATTGAAATTATGCCAACTAGCATTCCACATCAAAAATTATCTTTTTATCATTTACCTACTCGAGGACGAGCAGGAATTAAGCTTGGGGATGCTTGATACGTCTCCAACATATCTATAATTTTTGATTGCTCCATGCTATATTATCTACTGTTTTGGGCAATATTGGGCTTTATTATCCACTTTTATATTATTTTTGGGATAACCTATTAACCGGAGGCCCAGCCCAGATTTGCTGATTTATGACTATTTCAGTGTTTCAAAGAAAAGGAATATTAGACGGAGTCGAAACAGAACGAAATCAACTGGAGAAGTTATTTTTGGAAGGAAACCCACCTGATGGACTTGGACCCCACGTCAGAAGATACGAGAGGTGCTCACAAGGGTGGGGAGCGCGCCCACCCCCCTAGGGCGCGCCCCCTGCCTCATGGGGCCCCCGTAGCTCCACCGACGTACCTCCTACACCCATATATACATACGTAACCTAAAACTTCCAAAATAGAGATTAGATCGGGAGTTCCGCCACCAGAAGCCTCCGTACCCACCAAAAACCAATCTAGACCCGTTCCGGCACCCTGTCGGAGGGGGCAATCCTTCTCCGATGGCCATCTTCATCATCTCGGTGCTCTCCATGACGAGGAGGGAGTAGTTCTCCCTCGGGGCTGAGGGTATGTGAGGGAGTCCTGGATTAGGGGGTGTCTGGATAGCCGGACTATACCTTCGGCCGGACTCCTAGACTATGAAGATACAAGATTGAAGACTTTGTCCCGTGTCCGGAAGGGACTTTCCTTGGCGATACAGATATGTAGATCTCCTACCATTGTAACCGACTCTGTGTAACCCTAGCCCTCTCCGTGTCTATATAAACCGGAGGGTTTTAGTCCGTAGGACTAACAACAATCATACCATAGGCTAGCTTCTAGGGTTTAGCCTCCTTGATCTCATGGTAGATCTACTCTTGTACCACCCATATCATCAATATTAATCAAGCAGGAGTAGGGTTTTACCTACATCATGAGGGCCCGAACCTGGGTAAAAACATCGTGTCCCTTGTCTCCTGTTACCATCCGCCTAGACGCACAGTTCGGGACCCCCTACCCGAGATCCGCCAGTTTTGACACCGACATTGGTGCTTTCATTGAGAGTTCCTCTGTGTCGTCACTTTTAGGCCCGATGGCTTCTCCGATCATCAACAACGATGCGATACAGGGTGAGACCTTTCTCCCTGGACAGATATTCGTATTCGGCAGCTTTGCACTGTGGGCCAATTCGCTTGGCCATCTAGAGCAGATGGAAAGCTACGCCCCTGGCCATCAGGTCAGATTTGAAAGTTTGAGCTACACGGCCGACCTCCACGAAGACTTGATCTTCGACGGATTCGAGCCACAGCCAAGCGCGCCGCACTGTCATGATGGGCATGATCTAGCTCTGCCGCCAAACAGTGCCCTGGAGGCCGCACTTGCATCAGCTCTGATCCTTAATTCGAAGCCAACTGCGCCAATCGAGGATGGGTGGTTGGACACCGCCTCAGGGGCTGCAATCTCTATGGCGATCGAGCCGAACACCAGCCCTATTCTCTGCGAAGCCCGTGACTCCAAGGAGCCAGACTCCTCTCCAGACTCCGAGCCCTCCGCGCCCCTACCGATCGAACCCGATTGGGCGCCGATCATGGAGTTCACCGCCGCGGACATCTTTCAGCACTCGCCCTTCGGCGATATTCTGAATTCACTAAAGTCTCTCTCTTTATCAGGAGAGCCCTGGCCGGACTATGGTCAGCAAGGTTGGGATGCGGATGATGAAGAAATTCAAAGCCCACCCACCACCCACTTCGTAGGCACTGTCGATGATTTAACCGACATGCTCGACTTCGACTCCGAAGACATCGACGGTATGGACGCCGATGCAGGAGACGATCAAGAACCAGGGCCTATAGGGCACTGGAAAGCCACCTCGTCGTATGATATATACATGATGGACACCCCAAAAGAAGGCAATGGCGATGGAACAGAGGAGGATGACCCCTCCAAGAAGCAGCCTAAGCGCCGACGTCAGTGGCGCCGCTCTAAATCCCGCCAAAGCAAAAACGGTGATTCCGGCAGGGGAGATAATAACACCCCGGACAGTGCCAAAGACAACCACCTCTAGAAAGATTCAGCACAGGAGGATGGAGAAGCCAGCCCTCATGAGAGAGCGGCAGACAGAGAGGTCGAGGACGATAATTATATGCCTCCCTCCGAAGACGAGGAAAGCCTCGACGACGACGAATTTGTCGTGCCGGAGGATCCCGTTGAACAAGAGCGTTTCAAATGCAGGATTATGACCATGGTGAGCAGCCTCAAGAAAAAAAAAGCAACAGCTTAGAGCTGATCAAGATTTGCTATCCGACAGATGAACTGAAGTCCTTGCGGCCGAAGAGTATGAACTCAAACGCCCCTCATATATCTACCCAAAGCGCATGTTGCTACCCCGATTAGAGGAGGAAGCACCTAAACCTACATCACCAGCGCATGATGCGGCCGACCGGCCACCCCGTGGCCGTGACAGAGAGGCCTCTCGGCCCTCCACTCAAGCCGCACCCCGGCGCCGCTCAAAAAATACCAAGGCACGGGAAAATGCGCCAGACCTGCGAGATATATTGGAGGACAAGGCAAGGCAAACAAGATCGATCTACGGATCGCGTGGGAACCCCACGGCACGAGACGGTAATCGTCCCTCCGGATACAGTAAATCCGGCCGGGCCGAACACAGTAGACAAAGCTCGTTTGAGCTGCGTCGTGATATATCCCAATACAGAGGCGCCACACACCCACTATGCTTCAGAGATGAAGTAATGGATCATCAAATCCCCAAGGGTTTCAAACCCGTGAACATCGAATCATACGATGGCACAACAGATCCTGCGGTATGGATCGAGGACTATCTCCTTCATATCCACATGGCCCGCGGTGATGACCTACACGCCATCAAATACCTCCCACTCAAGCTTAAAGGACCAGCTCGGCATTGGCTTAACAACTTGCCAGCAGAATCAATTGGTTGTTGGGAGGACCTGGAAACCGCATTCCTTGACAATTTCCAGGGCACTTATGTGCGACCACCAGACGCCGATGACCTTAGCCACATAATTCAGCAGCCAGACGAATCGGCCAGACAATTCTGGACACGGTTCCTAACCAAGAAAAATTAAATCGTCGACTGTCCGGACACAGAGGCCCTAGCAGCCTTCAAGCATAACATCCGCGACGAGTGGCTTGCACAGCACCTAGGACAGGAAAAGCCGAAATCAATGGCAGCCCTCACCATACTTATGACCCGCTTTTGCGCGGGAGAAGACAGCTGGCTAGCTCGCAGCAATAACATGACTAAGAGCCCTGGTAATTCGAATACCAAGGACAGTAGTGGCAGGTCGCGTCACAACAAGCAAAAGCGCCGCATTAACGGCGACAATACCGAGGATACGACAGTTAATGCCGGATTCAGAGGCTCTAAACTCGGTCGGCGGAAAAAGCCATTCAAAAGAAATACTCCGGGCCCGTCCAGTTTGGACCGAATACTCGACCGCTCATGCCAGATACATGGCACCCCCGAAAAACCAGCCAATCACACCAACAGGGATTGTTGGGTGTTCAAGCAGGCAGGCAAGTTAAATGCCGAAAGCAGAGACAAGGGGCTGCATAGCGATGACGAGGAGGAGCCCCGGCCGCCGAACAATAGTGGACAGAAAGGTTTTCCCCCACAAGTGCGAACGGTGAACATGATATACGCAACCCACATCCCCAAGAGGGAGCGGAAGCGTGCGCTAAGGGACGTATACACTATGGAGCCAGTCGCCGCAAAGTTCAACCCATGGTCTTCCTGCCCGATCACTTTTGATCGAAGGGACCACCCCACTAGCATCCGTCATGGCGGATTCGCCGCATTGGTTCTAGACCCAATTATTGACGGATTTCACCTCACTAGAGTCCTTATGGACGGTGGCAGCAGCCTGAACCTGCTTTACCAGGATACAGTGCGGAAAATGGGCATCGATCCCTCGAGGATTAAACCCACTAAAACGACCTTTAAAGGCGTCATACCAGGTGTAGAGGCCAACTGTACAGGCTCAGTTACACTTGAAGTGGTCTTCGGATCTTCGGATAATTTCCGAAGCGAGGAGTTAATCTTCGACATAGTCCCGTTCCGCAGTGGCTATCATGCACTGCTCGGGCGAACCGCATTTGCCAAGTTCAATGCGGTGCCGCACTACACATACCTCAAGATCAAGATGCCAGGCCCTCGAGGAGTCATCACGGTCAATGGAAACACCGAACGCTCTCTCCGAACGGAGGAGCATACGGCGGCTATCGCAGCGGAAGTACAAAGCAGCCTCTCAAGGCAATTCTCCAGTCCGGCCATTAAACGTCTGGACACCGTCAAGCGTGCCCGGAGTAACCTACAACAAGACCGCCTAGCACGTTCCGAGCAAGCGTAGCAATGCGGCCCCAACTCCAGCCCTCGCGAACTTGCGAAACCAGTGTTGCGCGTACATAACTACGCTCTGGAAATACCATGGGCAAAGGGGGAGGGGCACCATCACGTCACGCCCGAAACACGGCTTAAACCGCACTAGGGGCTGCCGACTTCTTCATTTTCTCTTACTTTCAGGACTCCACTCTTCGGAAGGCCTGTCCGGCAGTACAATTGCCGCACAAACGATACAACAACCAGGGGAACAGAAAGCTACGCCGCACTATGGAACTCTAAGGTGGTCTCTATAACAAGCAGTATACCTGTTTCACATACCATTCCGCAGCCCACCCCTGGAAAGGACATGTTAAATAGTCCTATCTTTTGCTTATTGCACTATTTGTATCGTTCTGCTTTGATCGCAATTTTTTTTAAAATAAACAATGCATAGCTTCCGTCTATTATTGCATTACTCTTTTTTACGAATATATGTTCATTAATGACATGTTGCACCCGTACACTTTGGTACGGACAATACGCTAGGGGCTTAAGTACCCCACAATATGGTGTGAGAAGTCCAAACACTTTCACAAGTGCGGCACCCCGAACTTATAGCATTATATGCATCGGCTCCGAATCATGTCTTGGGTCAATAGTTGGGTTTGCCCGGCTCCTATGTTTTGGTACCTTACGTTCCGTTATATCGGCTAAGGTAGCACTAGGAGAACTACTGCGATTGTGCCCCAGTTGAGCTGGGCTAAGCACCTCAGCAGAGAAAGCTAAAACTGACCATCATGATGAGGCGAGAGCTGGTCGCTGTTCGAGAGGTTTTCGAGTCCCTAAAGACTTATGCCGCTTAGAGCGAGGAGTCGGCTTTGTCCGGCCTAGGCGTGGATAGTGCCCCGAACTCGGTTTTCCGAACACTAGGGGCTTCGCCGAAATTTAAATTATAGAATTCTATGGCTAAGTGAGAGTGTTCAAGCATTATAGTCCGATTGCCTTGTTCGTTGGGTTGAGCGCCTCCCTCGAAGGACCCAAGAATGGGAAAAAGAGCGCTCATGTTTATCCCGAACACCCCAGCACTCGTGGCATGGGGGCAGAAGCCGACGACTCGCCATCTCTCAAATTTGATAAACAACCACACAGAAGGTAATATTTTAAATTCAAAAGCGTTGCTTAGTGCATATGAACAAGTTTTCAGCGTACAGGATCACAAATGCGAGTTTACTAAAAAATTACATCTTTGGAGCATTCATCCGCTATAAGGCGGGCACCCTTCAGGATGCCCTCATAATACGCTTCCAGGACGCGATGCTCCTTGCCCGGCGGCGGCCCGTCCTTCACCAGCTTCTCCGCATCCATCTTGCCCCAGTGCACTTTAGCACGGGCAAGCGCCCTACGGGCGCCTTCGATGCAGACGGAGTGCTTGATAACTTCAAGCCGTGGACAGGCATCCACCAGCCGCCTCACCAGCCCGAAGTAGCTCCCAGGCAGAGCCTCTCCAGGCCAAAGCCGAACTATGAGGCCCTTTATGGCCTGTTCGGCCACCTTGTGGAGCTCGACCATTTGCTTTAGCTGGTCGCTCAAAGGCACCAGGTGTCCGGCCTCAGCATATCGAGACCAGAACACCTTCTCCGTCGAGCTCCCCTCCTTGGACCGGTAGTAGGCGGCGGCATCAGACGCATTGCGGGGCAAATCTGCGAATGCTCCTGGAGAGCTCCGGACTCGGGTAAGTAACAAGTAATTCACTTTCACGTGCTTGCTTTGCATAATGAATGCCTTACCCACCGCTATCTTGTTCATCGCTTCAATTTCTTGGAGGGCTTTCTGGGCTTCGACCTTGGTAGACTTCGCGCTTTCGAGGGCTGCCGCAAGCTCGGATGCTTGCGTCTTTGAGTCAAGCTCCAAACTCTCATGTTTTTTCACGAGAGCCTGGAGCTCTTTATGCACCTCCTCCACCCGCGCCTCCTGCTTCCCTCTCTCTGTGTGCTCCGCGGTCGCTCTATTTTCGGCCTCGGACAACGCTTTCTTAAGGGTTGCCACCTCGGTCATGGCCCCTATAATAGCACGTTGATCCTGTCATTTTTTGCAACCACATCTTCTCTATATACTTGCGCAAGGTATTACTTACCTTCCTTCTCCTCGAGTTGCCTCTTGGCATGGTCGAGCTCGTTCTCGGACCGCGCGAGGTTTTGCTTCAGCGTATCCACCTTCGTAGTCAGTGCGGCGGAGGCCAGCAGCGAAGCCTGCATACGCATATTGACTTGATTATGTTAGACTCCTGCGAATGTTACTAGATCCTCTATTCAACTTTTCTTTCCGAACGCCGAACAGAGCATCAGGGGCTACTGTCTATGTGGTAATATTTTTTACATATTCTTTACTTACCTCAAAGCCTGTTAGAAGGCTGGCACAGGCTTCAGTCAGTCCACTCTTGGCGGACTGAACCTTCTGGATCACCGCACTCATAATAGTGCGGTGCTCCTCGTCGATGGAGGCGCCGTTAAGCACCTACAGCAAATTGTCCGGTGCCTCCGGTTGGACGGAGGTCGCCGGCTCGGTAGGCTTGCTCCTCTTGGAAGGAGGCTGCCTACCGGAGTCCGGAACCATTGAAGGTTCCGGCGCGGTGTCCGGCTCAAGGCCGGACTTGGAGCCCTTGGGGGTTCTATCCCCTTTACGCCTGGAGTCCGGGAGGTCGCCTTGTGGCGCCTCCAGGACCACCTCCTCCTGGCTTGGAACCTGTAGGGACGCCACCTCGGCGTCGTCCGTAGGGGGGGGGGAGAGGTAGCCGTCGGAAGCGAATTCACATCCGACGAATCCAGGGAACCGCTCGACGACACGTCGAGCCGGTCTTTGGGTGGACTGCATAAACATATTCGACGTAAGGAAAAGCTGTGCAATGGAGGAATACTATGAATCACTCTGGTATCCGGATACTTACGATTTCGCCAGGGGCTTGGCCCTGAGCGGCCACTCCTCTTCGCCGTCGTCGGCGTTGGTGGAGTAGTCTGGAGGAAGGGTTTTCCCCTTCTTGGACCCTTCGGCCTCCCCAGTTGGGGCGGCCTTCCTTTTCTTCCCTCCCCCCGCTGGAGGGCGAGAGGTCTCTTCTTCCTCCTCCTCGCCTTCACGGGAGGAGCGCGTCTTGGAGTCGTCGGATGATGAATCCAACACCTCTGGGCGCCGGGCACTCTTTCGAGTCCCCGTGGCCTTCTTCTTGGCCTTCTTCTCCGGCACCACATAGGGTGTCGGAACCAGCAGCTTCGCCAAGCGAGCGTCCGCTGGGCCTTCGGGCAAAGGAGCCGGACAGTTGATCTGTCCGGACGTCTCTTGCCAATCCTGTAAAAGGTAAGGGAGCTTAGATCCCGCATGGAGTCAAACTATGAAAAACTAATACCCTGTAAAAGGTAAAAGTAGCTTACCGCACTAGCGTGACGCTGCATGTTGAATCCGCGATCCTCGGTAGCGGATGCGGGGGCCTCGGCGCCCTTGAAAAGCACCTTCCAGGCATCTTCGTACGTCGTGTCGAAGAGCCTGCTCAGAGTTCGGTGCTGCGCCGGGTCGAACTCCCACAGGTTGAAAGCCCGTTGTTGACACGGAGGATCCGGCGGATGAGCATAACCTGGACTATGTTGACAAGTTTGAGCTTCTTGTCCACCAGGGTTTGGACGCATGTTTGGAGTCCGGTCAGCTCTCCTTTTTTACTCCATGACAGGCCCGTCTCTTTCCAGGAGGTGAGCCTCGTAGGGTGTCGGGAATATACCCCGCGGTATAAACCGCCGGATGTATGACCCGGCTAGAGTTTGGCGATTCACTGGCGACCTACTTGGACATGGCGGTTTACGATTCATTGGTAATCCGGCAGGCAGGTCAGAGGAGCGACAAGACCCAGTGACCCAACGGGCGGTTTATGGAAGGCCGGATCACGCTATGGTGGGCCGGTTTAAGAGGAAAGGAATATTTACCTTACAAAGAGTTAAGACCAGGACTTGTATCCGGTTTGTATTAGAGATAGATTAGTCCTTATCCTAATAGGACTCCACATGTAACCCGCCCCTTCAACATATATAAGGAGGGGCAGGGCTCCCCAAAGAGGGACGAGTTAGAAGGGACAAGCTACAAACAAGAAGAAACAATCTTAGGGCTAGACACAATTAGAGGAGAGCCGGTTTACGGCGACTCCCTCGTGATGATAATGAGACCTAGCCTCAAACAGCATGTAGGGCTATTACCGGATGATGTTTCCCGGGGCCCGAAGCTGTCTAAATCCTTGTCTTGTGTGTTGATCCGCCCTGCGTCTCTCGTCCCACTCAACCCCTCTCAAGCTACCACATAGATGCGTTGGCCTCGCGACTAAGTCCTGTCACTAAGGACATCTGACGTGACAATTCCACGACAGTTGGCGCCCACCGTGGGGCCTGCGCACGGTGGTGTTGAGTTCTTGGAGGGATTCTTCCTAGGGTTTCAAAAAGTTCGTGGTTGTCAGATGAAGCAGAGCCGGATTGTGTCTATGTGCATCGTAACATACCACCAAGCGAATCCGTCATGGCCGGATCACTTTCCGCTGCACCATCGTAAGAAGCCAAGGGTAGAAGGGATTCTATCAACTGCAGCACAGGTGATTTACCTACGGCGTTGCAAGTAATCGAGAAATTTTGGAGCCGATCGATCGGCTGGCCGCTGCCTTCGCGTCCTATATGCAGCACTAGAGATTGATCCGAGACTACCTCTTAATCCGCCAAGTTTCCACTGCTACTCCGCGTCCACAAGTTCCAGGCTGTGGAAAATCAACCGTCCATTGCTACCTTTTTTCCGATGTGAAGAATAGTTAAATCTGAAAAATCAACTAGTACTTGCACTAGTACGTGTTACAAGAGCGGCAGCCGAGTCAGAAGTCCAAGAATAGTACTGCTCCACGTCCACAAAATCCAAGACTAGTACTACTCCACGTCACAAGTTCAAGACTAGTACTACTTCTATTCGAGTGCTAATAGATCAGATTACTACCTCCATCCGAGGCAGAAGATTCCAAGAGCGGCCACCGGATCATCATCAGGACCGATGCAATCACGGACCAAGATTGCTGCGCCCGAAAAAAAAAGGGGAAGGAAATCCACGACCCGAAGAGGGACGTGGGGCACGGACTCAGTTTGGCCTCGCTGGCTTAACGTAGGACCTGGAATCGGTTTCGCCTCGATAGCCACCGCACCGGCCTCGTTTCCACCTCTGCCGCACGCAGTCTTGAGTCGCCGCCTCCGTGGCTGGCTTCGCCTCGCCCTCGCGGAGTCCCTAGGCCCAGCTCGCATCCGCCGCGGTTGACCCGGCCCTTCAAGAGCTAGAAGTGGCCCGCGTCAGTACAGGTACCCTTGGTGTACGAGGTCAGTGGTCACCGGTGAACCGGCCAGAAGCCAGTAGCACCAGGATCGCGTGTGCATGTCTGTTGTACTACCATTACTACCTCAACCAAGGCACACGTCTCATCCCCCAAGGAAAAAAGAAAAGAAAACCGTGAAGAAGCAATCAGAGTACTCAAAGTTACTGCCTACGGACGTAATCAGGTGCACTCGTCTCCGTTAAATTGCTCTACGTATTAAATTTGCATTATAGAAAACATATGTGGTCTGCTCGTGCTATTTTATGCTCGCAGATATATTCAGCTCAAGAGTTTTTGCTGGCGTTTTTTATTGCGTCGTTTCCAACGATCTTCCGAGTCGCCGCTTTGCTGGCCCTACAGCACTAAAACCACCGGCTGCTATCACCAGATCCGCTCATTCGCGGGTTCTACTCCGCTACGCTGGAACCGTCGCGTTTAAACCGCTGGTGTCAGGGGAACGCCAGCTTCAAGTCCTGAGGGAATCAGTGCCGCTGCTACTGTTTCCTACAGTGGGGGCTAATTAAATCCAAAGAAACAAAGTGTTAATTGCAGACGAAGGCTGGTGCTGATTATTGTCTAATCCGGCCACAGAGATCTAAGGAATAAACCAACATGACTAGTGTTGGTACTCCGTATTGGGCTGATTTTCTTCAGAGATCAGTTTGCGTAAATTGGATGGAATACACATATGTGGAGACCAGCTACGCACTAATGGCTACGCCCACATGCGTCCAAAAAATAAATCAGGAGAATTATTCATTACAAAGTGGTATTATACTGTGGAGATGGAGGCACGCCGACATCGTTCGGCACAGGTGGTTGTTGTTATTCAACAAACTCCCACACCGGCTTACAACGCCGTGGCCGTCTCTCGCGACCGCACCGGCTTATAACGTCACAGACGACTCGCCCGTCCACTCTCACGGCCGGTTCACGCATTCGCCCTGGCTTACAACGCGGAGGATAACTTGCCCGTCCGCACCGGCTTACAACACCACGGCCGGTTCATCTGTCTATGCCGCCTCTGATGTTACGGTCGTCTTTACCGTCCGTCTCTCACGGCCTGGTCTACATCAACATACCAGGCCACACATGTCTGCATGAGCAAGTCACAGCTTGGGCAGCCCGGTTTTCTTTTAAATTGGAGGCAAATTATCATATACTATCAACCGCCGTCTGCACTGGGTGGCTCAATGGGCAGGCGCACAAGTCACCGCCACTACAGTTTTGGTTAAATTCAAATAGCCAGTTGGAAGGAACTATTGGCCGAGTTGCTGACACGGCTCATACGGGATCATTTATAACCTGCCGCAGTCACCTCAACCTTCTGTGGATTCACATCATGCTATCAACACCAATGATATACAAGTTATGCCGGTTTATATGACGGTCAAATATGGAGAGTTTCAAGCCAACTCCTCGAGTCACCTTGAGACTCGGGGGCTATGATGACATGACTCAGCAAATCTTGCCAGTTTCAGCAAATTTAAGAACCCCAGGACGATGGAGGGAAAGATAACCCGGTCCTGGAGGCTACTGTTATTTGAAGGCCGTCAGAAAATTTCCGGCTTAGAAAGTATATGACAGTTACAAAATCCCGGCTCAATGAAGAATTTCCGGGTCATCAGAAAGGATTCCGGTTTAAAATCCGGTTCAAGGAAAGTCAGTCTCACTGAAGCTCTCAAATATCCGGTTTACGATCCGGTTCAAGGGAAATCTGTTCTCCCACAAAGCTCTGAAGCTCTCAAATCTGGTTTGAAAATGTCCGGTTCAAAAAGGAATTAACTTCTCGCAAGTTCGAGTTTGAAAGGCCATCAGAAAATTTCCGGCTGAAAACGAAGATTCCGGTTTGCAATCTGGTTTAAGGAAAATTTGTTTTCCCACAAAGCTTTGAAGCTCTCAATACCCGGTTCAAAATTCCGGTTCAAGAAGAATTTATCTCTTGCAAAAAGGTTAAAAATTACCAAAGAGGACCTGCTGCCATGATGCGCGGTTCAAACATGGGTATCCTGCCTTATTGGCCTAACATATTATTGATCACATGGGGGCTTCTGCTTCATAAAGCGGGGTCTCTGTCTTTCTCATCATGCGAGGTTACACGGAGTGGTTCTGTTTAAAGCGGCCTCCGGTTTACCCCTTGACATTTGTTTTTTATATATCACTGGGGGCCTTGGTCGTGTCCGAACCAACGAACACCCTTTGATAGGCGACAGCCACCAGATCATTTGGGGACTTGGTCAAGTCTGAACCAGTCACGCCTCTTGGTCGGCCTAAGGCCACAAAATCACTTGGGGGCATGGTCGGGCCCGAACCATTGCCACGCCTCTTGATCTGGCATATATGCCACGAGTCATTTGGGGACCTGGCTGACTTGAATCATTGTCACTCCTATTGGGGGCCTTGATCCTGTCCGACCATGGTAATACCATCTGAACAGCTCAGTATAGCATATTTTTGCAAATGGTTTTTATCATTACTTTTGCTTCCATGTTGTTTTCATGGTTTGTTCGTTTCTTTGCTTTTGTTGGATTTCTCTTATGTCAACAAGCATATTTTTTCTGGTTCAACTATCAATTACAAATTGACGGAACACGGTCAAGTCTTAATCTGGAGGCCATCTGCCCGGTTTGATTTTCTGTTACCATCCTATTATGGAGTAAACCGGTGTTTATCAACCCGGCTTGACTTTCAATTACAAGTTGTCAATACAGGATCAAGTTATAATCCGGAGACTATCAGCCTGGTCTGGTTTGACTACGAGTCGCCAGTATTATATATGGTTAAACCGGTGTTTATCACAACCCGATACGGTTTATCATCAACCGGCACAGTATGAAAGGAGTTATCATTATTCAAGATTGGGGTTATCACTCTTACTACAAAAAATTGGTAAACCAATGATGTGACTCAATATCACAGGTATGATATATTTCATTGATTATTCTTAAGTGCAGCTTTGGTTATAAACCTGGGTTATATGTTGGGCATTATGACCCGTCCGGCGGTAAACCGCCAGGACACTTTAAACTTGTTGTATGCAGAGACAGGTTGAATAAAGCATGATGATAAATTATCCGGTGTTTATTAAACCGGCCTGACTTTAAGACAATAAGTCACCAGTATATGATAGGAAATTATCCGGAGTTTATTAAACCGGCCTGGCTTTGGACTATACGTCGCTAGTATATATTTGGATTGCGCCATTGGAATCATGCGCTTATAAATGATTGGGTTATATTATTCAAATAGCCAAATTTGGCTGAATTTTCATTATGATATTGGATGAATTTTTCATACCGGATTATATTATCTTGAATAGCCAACATGGCTGGATTTTTATGGTTATTAGTAACCGGTATTATTGAGTTTTCAAAGTCGCTTTAGTACAACAGTTATTATTTTATCGATGAATATGATTTATTCTGCAATGGAAGGAATAGTCCCGAGTCGCTGCGGGCTTACGACCCAACACTTGGGGGCTACATTATTCAAATTGAGATTACATGCAAGTCTCATGTCGCTGCAAGCATGCACCATGACACTTGGGGGCTAATGCAAAGTCATTCTTTGTTCATCTTATTGAAGACCCGACTCATCACATTATAATGAGCCGGCCCTTGGGGGCTACCAATTGCTCCTATCAACAGTTCAAGGTACAAAGCTTTTTATCCATTATATTGCAAGGTCCACTGCTCAGTTGGTAAAGCACAAGACTCTTAACCTTGTGGACGTAGATTCAAGTCCCATGATGAGGGTTACATCATATGGTGTTATTTTTATTGAAGTATATATCAAGTCCCAGCTCAATATTATCTTACTGAGCCGGCCCTTGGGGGCTACACATCATTGCTCAAATCTACATGATTATACCTACAAAGTCCCTGCTCATTATTGCATAATGACCCGGCTCTTGGGGGCTACACTGGTTGAAGTTTTTATGAGTATAAGACAATTACAAGTCCCAGGTTGCTGCAAGCATGACAACCCGGCACTTGGGGGCTACATAGTATGGAGTATTCAGTTTTTACTAGTCACTGGGATGAACAACATGGATTTCTTCTTAAGTGGCAGTATTTATATTGAAGCAAGTCTTAAGCCATCACTTTGTTCTGTTCAAGACTTGGGGGCTACAGGTATTATATTATTATCGAAGAACTATTATCAAATTCTCTGTTTTGAGCAAACTGGATTAACCCGGCGTCACCAATCATTATGACCCTGTGTCTGTAACCCGGCGTCATCAATAATCATGAACCGGCATTAGCAACAATCATGAACCGGTGTTGGCAACAATCATGACCCGGAATTATCAGTTTTTATAACCAGACAATGGTGGTAATCATAAACCGGCAAGTTTTACATCTTCAAGCCGGCTGGATATCAGTTGAATATTTCAGAGACTAATATTTTTGTCAAGTCAAAGCATTGAAGGCCGATTCAAATGGATTCTTTATTTACAAATATCTTCTGCAAGCAAATTGATTATGAAGATGGTTATTAACTTGGAAGGAAGAAATGACAAGGATTTAAGGATGATCAAGTGCCGGCTTACAAGTATATTTAAACCGGAGCACAACCCGACAAATTTGTTCTTGTTGCAGATCAGTTTAACATGGATGAATCCAAATTAAACTGGGGGCTAATGTCGGGGATATACCCCGCGGTATAAACCGCCGGATGTATGACCCGGCTAGAGTTTGGCGATTCACTGGCGACCTACTTGGACATGGCGGTTTACGATTCATTGGTAATCCGGCAGGCAGGTCAGAGGAGCGACAAGACCCAGTGACCCAACGGGCGGTTTATGGAAGGCCGGATCACGCTATGGTGGGCCGGTTTAAGAGGAAAGGAATATTTACCTTACAAAGAGTTAAGACCAGGACTTGTATCCGGTTTGTATTAGAGATAGATTAGTCCTTATCCTAATAGGACTCCACATGTAACCCGCCCCTTCAACATATATAAGGAGGGGCAGGGCTCCCCAAAGAGGGACGAGTTAGAAGGGACAAGCTACAAACAAGAAGAAACAATCTTAGGGCTAGACACAATTAGAGGAGAGCCGGTTTACGGCGACTCCCTCGTGATGATAATGAGACCTAGCCTCAAACAGCATGTAGGGCTATTACCGGATGATGTTTCCCGGGGCCCGAAGCTGTCTAAATCCTTGTCTTGTGTGTTGATCCGCCCTGCGTCTCTCGTCCCACTCAACCCCTCTCAAGCTACCACATAGATGTGTTGGCCTCGCGACTAAGTCCTATCACTAAGGACATCTGACGTGACAATTCCACGACATAGGGGGTGCGGATCGGAACTCGGGGGCCGCGACCCATTTAGGGTCGCGTGGCTCGGTGATGTAAAACCACCCCAATTGCCACCCCTTTAGGGTCTCCACGAAGGAGCCCTCGAGCCATAGGACATTGGTCATCTTGCCCAGCATGGCGCCTCTGCACTCCGCCTGGGTGTCGTGCACCACCTTCGGCTTGACATTGAAAGACTTGAGCCATAGGCCGAAATGGGGGCAGATGCAGAGGAAAGCCTCACGCACGACGATAAACGCCATGATGTTGAGGAAAAAGTTCGGGGACAGATCATGGAAATCCAGGCCATAGTAGAACATGAGCCCCGGACAAATGGGTGGAGAGGGAAGCCAGTCCGCGAAGGAAATGGGGGAGGAACACCACCCTCTCATGGGGCCTAGGGGTGGGGATGAGCTGCCCCTCTTCGGGAAGCCGGTGCGCAATGTTGTTAGACAAGTATCCGGCCTTCGTCAGTTTTTTGATGTGTCCCTCCGTGACGGAGGAGACCATCCACTTGCCTCCCGCTCTGGACATGGCTGGAGAAGGTTGATGTGGGGTGTGCGGACTTGGGCGCTGGAGCTCGAGTGCGCGGAAATGGATAGGCAAAGGAGGAAGAAGGCGTGGATGAAAAGGGGGATCCTTATCCCCTTATATGGGCGGACGTGACTATGCGTCCCCACCAGCCTGGTAAAACTCGCTTACCTCCCAAGCACCGTAATCAATGGCGTGGTTGGGTTACCCACGCCCGTATTGATGAGAATCCCGGAATATGGGGACACGATCTCTGCTTTGACAAGACGTGCCAAGGAAACCGCCTCGCTAAACGCGCTGAGGTGGGACAGTAAAACGATTCAAATAAAGACTTGGCTGTGGTGTGATGTCACGCTACAGAATACGTCAGCAGATTAGATTTGTGTAAATATTATTCTCTCTATGGCAATATGTGGAAACTTATTTTGCAGAGTCGGACACTACCTTTGTGTTCAAAATCTTCTATGAAGTACTTGGAGGAGGAACCCGCCTTGCAATGCCGAAGATGATCTGCACGCCAGACTCGTCGTCATTGAAGCCTGGTTCAGGGGCTACTGAGGGAGTCCTGGATTAGGGGGTGTCCGGATAGCCGGACTATACCTTCGGTCGGACTCCTGGACTATGAAGATACAAGATTGAAGACTTCATCCCGTGTCCGGAAGGGACTTTCCTTGGCGTGGAAGGCAAGCTTGGCAATACGGATATGTAGATCTCCTACCATTGTAACCGACTCTGTGTAACCCTAGCCCTCTCTGGTGTCTATATAAACCGGAGGGTTTTAGTCCGTAGGACGAACAACAATCATACCATAGGCTAGCTTCTAGGGTTTAGCCTCCTTGATCTCGTGGTAGATCTACTCTTGTACTACCCATATCATCAATATTAATAAAGCAGGAGTAGGGTTTTACCTCCATCGAGAGGGCCCGAACATGGGTAAAAACATCGTGTACCTTGTCTCCTGTTACCATCCGCCTAGACGCACAGTTCGGGACCCCCTACCCGAGATCCACCGGTTTTGACACCGACAATATGTACCAGTAGCTATGTGTTTGATCTCTCTCTCTCTCGTGTTCTTGAGATGATACGATCTTGATGTATCACGAGCTTTGCTATTATAGTTGAATCCTATTTTTCTCCTCCCCCTCTTCTCTCTTGTAATGAATTGAGTTTTCCCTTTGGAGTTATCTTATAGGACTGAGTCTTTAAAGATTTGAGAACACTTGATGTATGTCTTGGTGATCAACTTCCGGGTTTCGTGACATTGGGAACCTATGCTTAGGGGTTGGCACACGTTCTCGTCGTGATTCCCCGGTAGAAACTTTGGGGCACTCTTTGAGGTCCTTTGTGTTGGTTGAATAGATGAATCTGAGATTGTGTGATGCATATCGTATAATCATACCCACGGATACTTGAGGTGACAATGGAGTATCTAGGTGACATTAGGGTTTTGGTTGATTTGTGTCTTAAGGTGTTATTCTAGTACGAACTCTAGGGCTGTTTGTGAAACTTATAGGAATAACCCAATGGATTGATTGGAAAGAATAACTTTGAGGTGGTTTCGTACCCTACCATAATCTCTTCGTTCGTTCTCTGCTATTAGTGACTTCGGAGTGACTCTTTGTTGCATATTGAGGGATAGTTATGTGATCCAATTATGTTAGTATTGTTGAGAGAACTTACACTAGTGAAAGTATGAACCCTAGGCCTTGTTTCAACGCATTGCAATACCGTTTACGCTCACTTTTATCATTCGTTACCTTGGTGTTTTATATTTTCAGATTACATATTCCCATATCTACTATCCATATACCACTTGTTTCACTATCTCTTCGCCGAACTAGTGCACCTATACAATTTACCATTGTATTGGGTGTGTTGGGGACACAAGAGACTCTTTGTTATTTGGTTGCAGGGTTGCTTGAGAGAGACCATCTTCATCCTACGCCTCCTACGGATCGATAAACCTTAGGTCATCCACTTGAGGGAAATTTGCTACTGTCCTACAAAACCTCTGCACTTGGAGGCCCAACAACGTCTACAAGAAGAAGGTTGTGTAGTAGACATCAAGCTCTTTTTTGGCGCCGTTGCCGGGGAGGCAAGGAAAGCGGCACTAACACACCCCGTCAACTAAGCTCTTTTCTGGCGCTATTGCCGAGGAGGTTAGCGCTTGAAGGTATATCTTTAGATCTTGCAATCGAGTCTTTTAGTTTCTTGTTTTTATCACTAGTTTAGTTTATAAAAGAAAACTATAAAAAATGGAATTGAGTTTGTCTCATACGCTTCACCTTTTTAATATCTTTAGTGAGTATGATGGAAAGGATAATTGTGCCCAAGTGCTAGAAGAAGAAATCTATAAAATGTTTGGCACTAAATATTTGAATGATGAGCATGATTGCAATGTTGTTAGTACGAATTCTTTGAATACCCATGATACTAATGATGATTGCACTAGTTATGATGAAAATGCCTCCTATAAACATGTCAATTTTTGTGGAATGCATGTTTGCAAGTACACACCAAATAGGGAAGATAGATATTGCAAGAAGCATAACTACTTAGAAACCAAATTGTTGCAATAAGAGCTAGATGAAGGTGCTGAAAATTTAAATTATCTTGGCCGTACTTGTGGACTTTGCAATGAAATTGGTCATTTAGCTATCCGATGCAAATTGTTTCACGATCTAATCGTGTCCAAAAATTGTGATGTCTTGATTTCCCTTGCACATTATAATGAACTTAGTTTGCTTATGGGTTATGAAGAAATGAAACGTTTAACTAATGATCTTCCAGAATTTGCCCGTTACAAACTTCTTGGTTTTGATCTAGAGAATATTTATATGTATTGTGCGGTGAATTGCATTGAAAATCCTTATATTGCCAATTACATAAAGAAAAGAAAACAAATAGAGGATGAAGATAATACTAATGAAAGGGAAGAGACTTCCCAATATCCTCCTATTATTTCTTATGATGAATCAGGTAACGAGGAGGAGCCTCCTATTCAACCAATCTCATTAATAAGGAGCTCCAAAAAGAGGATTGAACCCACACATGATGTGGTGAATAAGAAGAAGAAAAGAAAAAGGAAGAGAGGTAAAAAGATATCTCCCCCAAATAGTGTTGCTCCTATTATTATTGTGCCTCATGAAAATATAATTGTGGAAGATAATGATACTTCTTATGATCTTTGAAATCTTTTTGGCACTTGCTTGGACGAATATGATAATTGCTATACTATTGGTGCTATCCATGCTGTCAAAAACAGAAACTTTAGCGCTCACGGGAACTGCTGCCATTTTTATTTGGAGAGTGATATTTAGTTAATTATTTTTGTATATGATTAATAGGTAAATTCCTCAGTTCCAGCAGTTTATTTGAGAATTTTATGAGTTCCATAAGTATACGTTTGATTCAGATTACTACAGACTGTTCTGTTTTTGACAGATTCTGCTTTTCATTTGTTGTTTACTTATTTTGACGAATCTATGGCTAGTAAAATAGTTTATAAACCATGGAGAAGTTGTAATACAGTAGGTTTAACACCAATATAAATAAATAATGAGTTCATTACAGTACCTTGAAGTGGTGATTTATTTTCTTATACTAACGGAGCTTACGAGTTTTCCGTTAAGTTTTGTGTTGTGAAGTTTTCAAGTTTTGGGTAAGGATTTGATGGACTATGGAATAAGGAGTGACAAGAGCCTAAGCTTGGGGATTCCCAAGGCACCCCAAGGTAATATTCAAGGATAGCCAAGACCCTAAGCTTGGGGATGCCCCGAAAGGCATCCCCTCTTTCGTCTTCGTTCATCGGTAACTTTACTTGGAGCTATATTTTTATTTGCCACATGATATGTGTTTTGCTTGGAGCGTCAATATATTTTATTAGGATTTTCTTTCTGTTATTTAGAACAATGTTTTGCATCTTTTATTTCAATAAAAGTGGCATTGATAGCCTTTACTATGCCTATGTTACAAGTATACATGTTGCTGTTTGAAAACAGAAAGTTCACCGCTGTTGCAATAATTCTCTAGAAAAGTCAGAATGTGATAAAATTATGAAACCTTTTGCATACTAATCTCTGATAAATTTACTACCGTGGGAATTTTATTTCATAATTTTTGGAGCTAGGGAAGTATGGATGTTGCTGCATTCTTTACAGACTATCCTGCTTAGGCAGATTGCTGTTATGTTTGCATTGTTTGCATATGTTTGCTTCTTTGATGATTCTATTTGAGAATAGGTGACGGTGTCTTGGACTAGGGGGTACTCACCACGTCGTCTCCCGATCTGTTAGATTGGGTCGAGGACCCCCATGGCCGTATACTCATGGGCCAGTTCGGACAGCTGCCGCATACAAGGAAGATTCCACAAGACTTGGCGATCAAGACAAGGACTTCTCCCCACCGGCGTATTCGGCTAGGACTCTTGTTATCCTAGGCCTCTGGTGCATTATATAAACCGAGGCCCGGCTAGTCAATAGATCATATACATACAATCATACCATAGGCTAGCTTCTAGGGTTTAGTCTCTCTGATGTCGTGGTAGATCTACTCTTGTACTACCCATATCATCAATATCAATCAAGCAGGACGTAGGGTTTTACCTCCATCAAGAGGGCCCAAACCTGGGTAAAACATCGTGTCCCCTGCCTCCTGTTACCATCCACCTTAGACGCACAGTTTGGGACCCCCTACCCGAGATCCGCCGGTTTTGACTGTAGCGACCCGACCCGAATGGATCAAGTCTCTGTGCTTAAGTGTCATCCCTGGATCGGTATGCTGACACACACAATACTTGAGGATTTATAACAGAGGTAAATCACATGTAAAAGTAACGCAAATACTATTACCTCAATCCAAATAGCGGAAATAACAAGGTTGTGGATTCCCATCAACACCAACGACAAAGTTGAGTGTAGAAATTGTAACCCTAACGTATCACTTACTCGTCATAAGACTCCTGCAACATGAGATGTTGCAGCCACAAAGGGTCAGTACATTGAATGTACTGGCAAATTCACACCATAGAGAATGATGAACAATGGCTATCACTACATGCATATTTGGCTGGTGGAAAAGCTCTATGGTTATAAGGTTTTTGCGAAAAGCCAATTTTTCCCTACTACAAAGGAATAAATTTTATTTAACTATCATGGTGGTTGTTGAACATTGAGAATGGTTGACAGCATTCTCAATCCCAATTAAATAACATCATTAAACCTAACAAAATTAATTTAAAGTAACATGATGAGATTCACATGATAATCCAGGTACTAGATACTCAAGACGTCCATAACCAGGGACACGGTAATCATGATTAGTTTATACACTCTGTAGAGGTTTGCACACTTTTCCCCACAAGACTCGATCGCCTCCGTTTGGTTTCTCGCACTACATGGTGTTTGAGAAGACAGATGACCGAGACATAGTCTTTCAGAAGCGCGAGCACCTTACGATGGATAGACCATTACACCTACTTTCCCCTACATCTGCTAGTCTACCCTGTAAGAGTTCGCATGACTTAATCAACTATGCTAGAGCCCATAATAGCTTGTGGCTGCACACAGAAGTTTCTAGTATGAATAATCTCATGATCCCTTTGAGCCTGGGTGGCGGTCCATAAAAAAGGCAATCCTGGTCTACCCAGGTGCCTAGATAGGCAATCCTAGAATAACCAGGTGCCTCAATCCACCCAGATGTGTGTTTAAGTTGCCACCTTAAGTAAACAATTAATTAACAATCTCACATATGTCGTGAATACTCTCAAAACCCAATCCACGTCTACGAGCATAACATGACAATATAAGCATAACATAATAGTAACTCCCAAGGTTTGAATGCAGGGCAATAGGTTCCTACCTCATCAACTACTTCCCAATACCCACATGTTATCAATCCTACTCATGCAATGTTTGAGGGTGAAACTAATGCATAAGAACTGGGTATGAAAGGGATATGATCAAAGTATGAACTTGCCTGCAATGTTGATGAAGATGATTCTCACTCAAAACTCTTGATAGTTCTACTCGTCACACTCCGGTCAATCTATCGTAAGCAAGCAATAGTATCCACACATAAGCAATCACTTAAAAGATTAGAAAGAACAAAGAAGACGATTCGGAAAACTTCAAAACCAAGCAAATAACTCCTGCAACGTAAAACAATTTCTAACAGTACCAAAATTATGTGAATTTGGCCTTATTAGAATGTTTAGGTCAAGAGCTTCGATTTGCAAAAAGAATCAACTCAAACGGAGCTACGAAACTCAAGTTATGATCAAATGAAGTTTAAATCTAAATATGATCTAATTCAAATTTTAAACTTTTCAAAACATGTTTAAGTTGTTCTACTGGATAGAGGGGATCATAACGAAGACGTGGGCGTTGGTTTCGTCTAATTCCGACTAACAAGCAAAAAGTTATAATCGTTTGAAAAACATGGCCTAATCTGTAAATAAAATCATCACAGATAGGTCCCTGGCCGAAATCTAAAAGAAAAAAGAAAAAATATAAACAACGAAGTTCACTCCTGAACTCTAACTAACGAATCTGTCCGCTCCCGATCCTAAACGAGCGAACGTCCACTAAATAAAAAAAACGTTCGGGAAAAACCGAAGAAAACTAAAATAAACCGGGGCGGCTCGGCGGTTTTACCGGCAGTTTTTCGTCGGTTTTTCTTTGTCGACGGCGGCAAGGTCAACGACGAGGAGAGGCGGCGGCTCCGGCGAGCGAGGCAGCTCCGGCGACGGCAGGCAACGGCGACGCGGGCAGCGGCAAGCGGCGGCTACGGCGGCGCGGGCGGCGGGGTGGTGCGGCAGCAGCGAGCGGTGCGGCGGCGGCGGCGGATCTGCGGGGTGTGGCGGCGGCGAGATGCGGGAGGGGGCGGCGGCGCGAGCAGCGAGAGGGGTCAGGGTCCGGCTCCTCATAAAGGCCCGGGGCGAGATGCCTTGGGCAAGGGGTGCCCCGGGGGCATGGCAGCGCCGGACTCCGGGAGGAGTCCCGGTCGCACATGGGAGGAAGACGGTGGCGGCGAGCTGGGCTGGGCAGCGGCCTGTTGGGCCGGCCCAGTTCTGCGGCGGAGAGAGTTTTTTTTAAAAAAAACATTTTTCACAGACAACAAAAATAACAAAAACTAAAATAAACTAAAATATTATATAGGCCTATAATATATCAAAATTTTCAGAAAAAGATTTTCTACGACATGAACATTTTTATAATGCCAAATAAAATCCACCCAAATTTAGATAATTCAAAGAGTGTTACTGGTCTAATAAAATCCAACAAAAATCATTTTAAAAAATACCAAAATGATTTCAAATTAATTTTTCTCCAATTTTCTATTGTAGGGAATCATGTTACCCTAATTTCCATATATTTTATTTTTGGAGAAAAATAATTTGAATAAAACTCAATTAACTCCAAATTGAAAATAAATTCAAAATAACTTTGAATTTAATTCTTTGAAACTCCCAACTCATATTTCATATAATTTGAAGAAGTCATTTTATCTCCTCTCGGGAAAATCATTGAGTTGCATAAAGTTTCAAAATTGGAAATATTTTCCAAATGAAATTCAAATATTTTCCAACACCCTTTTCATTTATTTTAATGGAAGAAGTCATGTCATCTTCTCTCTAGGGTTTTGTATTTGAAAAGAATTTGAATTCACGAAGATCATAAATGCAAAATGAAAGTTTGGGAAAGACCTTTTATTCCCTCTGATTTAACTTTCAAAAAGTTCGAATTTCACTCACTTTCAGACAATCAATCAAACTATCAATCAAATCTATCTATTTATTATAACATTCCAAAATTTAGAATTTTGGGATGTTACAAACCTACCGACCTTAAAAGGAATCTTGTCCTCGAGATTCAGAGAGGCTAGAAAGAAATAGGTTAGGTTCGGGGTCTTCTCAAAATCCATCGATCATCACCGGGGTCTGGGGTGCTACCACCCTTAGAAGCATGGTTACGGTTCCATCAAAACTCATATACTTCCTCCATATTGTTAACAGTGTCGGTCTTCTCAGATTTTTAGGATAATTCCTTATCTAGGCTTTTCCGGTAGTGGCATAACCTTTGCCACAATTCTTCTGTCCTTTCATCTTGCTAAGGTTCTTCCATGACTGGGTCTTCTTAGTTGACGGGTCTGGCGCCAATACTAAACAACTATCGGTATCTCATGGTGGTCAACAATTTATGGTTTCTCCTGCAGGAAATGGGTCTGGGTTGAACCTCACCGTATAACCTATGGTTGGCAAAAAGCTGCCGTGTACAAGGGAAAAATTGCTATACCATTCTAAGGTTAAATCAAGGTTTAATACCGTCGTCTCTCTACTATGGGTAAGTCACTCAGATTTACCATCCCATATAGCAAGGCGAACAAAAAGAGTAAGTCGGTATGGTGATCAATCCATCCCGCACCCAAATCATTACCTTGTATACGGTTTAGCGAATCTCGCATTCTAACACTCGGTCATCCTCACAAGCATTTCAGAATTTCTCTTGTCGACGAACTAAGTTCGGATATATCCATAGATTCTGCAAGCCAGACAAACATCTATCGTTTCTTCACAACTCTCAGGTTTTGCGTTACTCCTATAAAATTGTCTATCGATAAACGTCGTATCTTCCTCTTCCAGGGTTCTTCCTTCAGCAAGAATGTGCTTGCTTCTTGGCAGGTCCTGGGGCCTGTGGGTTATGGCCCATCAAATTACTTGTAGTCCTTGAACTTATCATTAGGCAACTGATCATTATTCCAACTTCCAACTTCCTAGCATTCTTAAATCCATCCAATTGTATTGTCTTCCTTCTATTGGCAGCAAACTAGGACATGATTACTCAGACTCATCATGGAGTTTCCATTGATCCATATTTCCGACATCATACCTCCTTTATATCCAATAGTAATTTATCTCTTCATCCTCATGGGATATCTCTCATACCGAGATAAAAACTTATACTTATGAAGTCCATATTCCACTTCGTGGAACATCATTATCCTTTCTAGGGTCAAGCGTCCTTACAGGGGAATATTGGCCATCTCTGCATGGCACTTCTTCAACTGGGAAACGTGAAACACATCTTGAACTCCTGACAGTCCTTCGGGTGACTCCAACTTGTTGGCCACTTCTCCCATACGCTCCAAAACTCGGTATGGTCCTACAAATCTCGGGGCTAACTTTCCCTTAACTCCAAATCGTTTAACTCCTCGCAGAGGGGACACACGAAGACATGCTCTGTCTCCAATTTCATAGACTACCTCCTTGCGTTTTTAGTCTGCATAACTCTTCTGCCTGGACTGAGCTACCTTCAGTCTATCTCGAATCAACTTAACATTCTCTTCTGACTCCTTGATCACATTTGGTCCAAACAACTGACGGTCTCCAACTTCATCCCACATACTCTTGGGGTATCACACATATCGAGACAAAACTCGTATTCATTTTGTCCGAAATCCACTCAGTGGAGTATCCTTATCTTTTCCAGGGGTCAAGGGTTCTTACAGGGTACTACCACCCTTAAAATGCACAAATCTTCCATAGACCATATTTCTCATATCCTCAAAATGGTCAAAATCCTTCTTCATAGAGTAACAACTCATAAAATCCATATCAGTACCAACGATGCTAACTTTATTCATTCTCAAGTGATTACAATCTCTCGCTTTTCCCTTACATGTCTCAACTCAGCACCTCAATATAAAAGAAAATGTTCTCACTTCTACTACTCCATTTCTTTTGTTGCAAACTCAACTATCTAGCACAAGTTTCCTTCTCCTTGGGGCATTCTCTGGCAAAGTGCCCTGCTCCATTACAACTAAAACATATTACTTCTGACAAGTATCGAGGTTTCCTTTTTGGGCAACTGTTGAGGTAGTGCCCTGACTCCTTGCACCTATAATAGGTGATATGACTCAGATCCTTCCTGGAATCCAATCTACTTCTCTTTCTGGACTTTTCCGTTCCAATTAGGGCTTCTATTTCCTGTGGGTCATACTCTACTTCCTCCATCGGGAATTCTACTAGATCCCCATTCAAACAATTTTGGGAGATGTGTCCTTCTTCTCCACATGAATAGCAAGACTTAGTGCAGGGTTTACTCGGGTCTTGTTTAGGTGTGTCCTCCATCACAGCTTCTTCTAAAATTTCCATGAGGGCTCCTTTCATTACTTCTTTCTTCTGTTGGATGGTTCGTTGTACCATGGGGAAAATGTGACACTGAGTAGGGTAGTGGGTAGTCCCTTCACACAAGAAACAAGTGATCTGCCTAGTTGGGCATTCTTCAACTGGGTGACTTCCTTCACAATTAGGGCATTCATCCTTGTGTTCTTTATGGGTGTGTCCTATTTCTCCACAAATCTTGCATGCACAAGGTTTCTTCATATCCTTTCCATAAGGCTTCAACTTCTGGGACACAAGCCGAGACTTTGGTAGAGTCAACTTAAATTCTTTCCAAGTGGTTACTCCTTGCCATCCATTAATGGTTTGGTACATTCTCCACCAAGTGGCAGCACCTCTTTCAAAGCACTAAAGAGCATGCTGGGTCATATCATTTCCAACTATAGGGTTATTCTCCATGTGATCCTCCATGTTCTGAATCCATCGGTCTGTCTCCAACTGACGCATTGGTCCAGAAAATACAAGCTCATCTTCATTCATCCTCTATTGGGTCCATGGGTTTGGGGTGAGATAACAGAGATAGAGAGGGGTACACACAATACAAACAAAAGTTTTGAAAAGACAGATTTTATTTGTGGCTATCAGAAAAACATCAAACAAATGACAGTTCACAAACGTCGCATCTAATGTAGGTATATAACAGGGGTTTGGTCTTCTAAAGGTCAACAAATATTCAACGTCTCCAAACTATTCAAGCCTTGTTCATGCCTCCAATGGCTTCTTCCAGTCATACTTGTCTTTCTCAAGTCCTTTTGCCAGCTCATCTCTGTTGACGCGAAGTCTCTCATGACATCCTTTAATATTCCGGAGTTGCATATCAAACTTCTAGGTTTCAACATCCTTGGCATGAACCATGGTCATACTATCCTTCAGTTCCTGACAAATCTCCGGTATCTCGAGGTTGTAGCTCCTCCAGCTTGGCTACTTTCAGCTTCAGGGTCCTGAGTTCTTCACGAAATGCTTCCTTATCAAATACTGCCTTTTGTAGTCGCATCTTAACTTCTTGATGTAACACTTTAGATCCTGGTGATACACCAGCTAAGTTTAAACTTCATCTTTTGCCGATAGATGTTCCATCATCCTTCTTCCATCCAATCCATTCTTAAGAAATGCATCCTTAACTCAGCACGGTGACAATAGCATAAACAGGCGAAAACATCATGGATAGCCATGTTCCTGCCCTTGATATTTCCATGAGCTATCTTCCGTAGTTGATATCTCCTGCCTTAGGGTTTTCTTCACAAAACTTTGAGGTTTCTAACTCTCCATGCTCGGTCCTTCTCCGATACACCTTGATCTCAAATATTGCCGGTTTCCTTAGTCTGCCAAGTTCCATAAGGGTAGCCTTCCTAGGTCATACAAATCTGGGAATTCTTCAGAGCCTTCAAATTCTACTTGTCTTCGGTCTTCAACCGTTGTAGTTTCTATTATTCATATGCACGGAAAATACTCTTCATTCCGAAGTGGTCTTAGTTGTCCGATATCTTGTACTTCTTGGAGTGGCCTCATCAGTTGAATCTTCATGTGGTCAAAAGGGAAAAGGGGGTATAGTCTCACTAAAGGGAATTTTTGAATAAGCTTAGAAGAGAAGAGAGGTAAAAGATCTTTTTGAAAGGGAAAGTTATAGAGAAAAATCTTTGCTATGGGCTTGCCAGTTTCTAGGGTCACGCCCTACAGTCAACATGTGCTCTGATACCATCTTGTAGCGACCCGACCCGAATGGATCAAGTCTCTGTGCTTAAGTGTCATCCCTGGATCGGTATGCTGACACACACAATACTCGACGATTTATAACAGAGGTAAATCACATGTAAAAGTAACGCAAATACTATTACCTCAATCCAAATAGTGGAAGTAACAAGGTTGTGGATTCCCATCAATACCAACGGCAAAGTTGAGTGTAGAAATCGTAACCCTAACGTATCACTTACTCGTCGTAAGAAATCCTGCAACATGAGACGTTGCAGCCACAAAGGGTCAGTACATTGAATGTACTGGCAAATTCACACCATAGAGAATGATGAACAATGGCTATCACTACATGCATATTTGGCTGGTGGAAAAGCTCTATGGTTATAAGGTTTTTGCGAAAAGCCAATTTTTCCCTACTGCAAAGGAATAAATTTTATTTAACTATCATGGTGGTTGTTGAACATTGAGAATGGTTGACAGCATTCTCAATCCCAATTAAGTAACATCATTAAACCCAACAAAATTAATTTAAAGTAACATGATGAGATTCACATGATAATCCAAGTACTAGATACTCAAGATGTCCATAACCGGGGACACGGCTAATCATGATTAGTTTATACACTCTGCAGAGGTTTGCGCACTTTTCCCCACAAGACTCGATCGCCTCCGTTTGGTTTCTCGCACTACATGGTGTTTGAGAAGACGGATGACCGAGACATAGTCTTTCAGAAGCGCTAGCACCTTACGATGGGTAGACCGTTACACCTACTTTCCCCTACATCTGCTAGTCTACCACTGTAAGAGTTCGCACGACTTAATCAACTATGCTAGAGCCCATAATAGCTTGTGGCTGCACACGGAAGTTTCTAGTATGAATAATCTCATGATCCCTTTGAGCCTGGGTGGCGGTCCATAAAAAACAGGCAATCCTGGTCTACCCAGGTGCCTAGACAGGCAATCCTGGAATAACCAGGTGCCTCAATCCACCCAGATGTGTGTTTAAGTTGCCACCTTAAGTAAACCATTAATTAACAATCTCACATCTGTCATGAATACTCTCAAAACCCAATCCACGTCTACGAGCATAGCATGGCAATATAAGCATAACGTAATAGTAACTTCCAAGGTTTGAATGCAGGGCAATAGGTTCCTACCTCATCAACTACTTCCCAATACCCACATGTTATCAATCCTACTCATGCAATGTTTGAGGGTTGAAACTAATGCATAAAAACTGGGTATGAAAGGGATATGATCAAAGTGTGAACTTGCCTGCAATGTTGATGAAGATGATTCGCACTCAAAACTCTTGATAGTTCTACTCGTCACACTCCGGTCAATCTATCGTAAGCAAGCAATAGTATCCACACATAAGCAATCACTCAAAAGATCAGAAAGAACGAAGAAGACGATTCGGAAAACTTCAAAACCAAGCAAATAACTCTTGCAACATAAAACAATTTCTAACAGTACCAAAATTATGTGAATTTGGCCTTATTAGAATGTTTAGGTCAAGCGCTTCAATTTGCAAAAAGAATCAACTCAAATGGAGCTACAAAACTCAAGCTATGATCAAACGAAGTTTAAATCTAAATCTGATCTAATTCAGATTTTAAACTTTTCAAAAACATGTTTAAGTTGTTTTACTAGATAGGGGGGATCATAACGAAGAGGTGGGCGTTGGTTTCGTCTAATTCCGACTAATGAGCAAAAAGTTATAATCGTTTGAAAAACATGGGCTAATCTGTAAATAAAATCATCACAGATAGGTCCGTGGCCGAAATCTAAAAGAAAAAAGAAAAAAAATCTAAACAACGAACGTTCACTCCTGAACTCTAACTAACGAATCTGTCCGCTCCCGATCCTAGACGAGCGAACGTCCACTAAATAAAAAAACGTTTGGGAAAAACCGAAGAAAACCAAAATAAACCGGGGCGGCTCGGCGGTTTTAATGGCGGTTTTTCGTCGGTTTTTCTTTGTCGACGGCGGCGAGGTCAACGACAAGGAGAGGCGGCGGCTCTGGCGAGCGAGGCAGCTCCGGCGACGGCAGGCAACGGCGACGCGGGCGGCGGGGTGGTGCTGCAGCAGCGAGCGGTGCGGCGGCGAGGCACGGCGGCGGTGCGGCGGCGGCGAGATGCGGGGTGGCGCGGCGAGATGCGGGAGGGGGCGGCGGCGCGAGCAGCGAGAGGGGTCGGGGTCCGGCTCCTCATAAAGGCCCGGGGCGAGATGCCTTCGGCAAGGGGTGCCCCGGCGGCGTGGCGGCGCCGGATTCCGGGAGGAGTCCCAGCCGCACACGGGAGGAAGACGGCGGCGGCGAGCTGGGCTGGGCCGCGGCCTGTTGGGCCAGCCTAGTTCGGCGGCGGAGAGAGCTTTTAAAAAAAAACATTTTTCACAGACAACAAAAATAACAAAAACAAAAACAAACTAAAATATTATATAGGCATATAATATATCAAAATTTTCAGAAAAAGATTTTCTACGACATGAACATTTTTATAATGCCAAATAAAATCCACCCAAATTCAGATAATTCAAAGAGTGCTACTGGTCTAATAAAATCCAACAAAAATCATTTTAAAAAAATACCAAAATGATTTCAAATAAATTTTTCTCCAATTTTCTATTGTAGGGAATCATGTTACCCTAATTTCCATATATTTTATTTTTGGAGAAAAATAATTTGAATAAACTCAATTAACTCCAAATTGAAAATAAATTCAAAATAATTTTGAATTTAATTCTTTGAAACTCCCAACTCATATTTCATATAATTTGAAGAAGTCATTTTATCTCCTCTCGTGAAAATCATTGAGTTGCATAAAGTTTCAAAATTGGAAATATTTTTCAAATGAAATTCAAATATTTTCAACACCCTTTCATTTAATTAAATGGAAGAAGTCATGTCATCTTCTCTCCAGGGTTTTGTGATTGAAAAGAATTTGAATTCACGGAGATCATAAATGCAAAATGAAAGTTTGAGAAAGTCCCTTTATTCCCTCTCATTTAACTTTCAAAAAGTTCGAATTGCACTCACTTTCAGACAATCAATCAAATCTATCTATTTATTATAACATTCCAAAATTTAGAATTTTGGGATGTTACATTGACACCGACATTGGTGCTTTCATTGAGAGTTCCGCTGTGTGATCGGCAAAAGGATCGATGGCTCGCCTGCAGATCAACTGCGACTTCGGCATCTTCGTCACCAGCTCGACTGGTCACCTTGGCTGGACCAAGGACTGTGCTCAACCTCCGATCGTCATGCTCGGATGAGGGCCTTCATCAACATCAACTCCGATCTCTATCAAGATCATGGAGGAATCATCCATGGAGCTCGGGGGCTCAACGTCAACATTGCCCTCGGGCGACCGTGCTGTTTTTCCGAACAACAAACTTGTATCCACTGCCACCACCTCTTAGAGCATCTCTTTGACGATCCCTTTGGTGGAATTGTGCAGAATTGAGTCTACGACAGCCATGCAAAATTTCGTTGAGTTCCGGTGGAGGAATCTCTGACAATCTATGATATACCGGAGCCCTGTAAAATCTGGACGGGAATCTGGACGAGTTTAGGGCGTGGTCTCTAGAGCCTAGCTCAGAGGTCCTTTGGAAGATCCAACCATTCATCTACTGCGGAATTCCCATATCTACCACCCCTCCAAATTTCAGCTCGATCTGACGGTTCAAACTCCAGGAACCTTCCGATGAGTGGATCAATTTTCGGATCCGTTTCCTGCGCGAATACGGATCCGACCCGAATTCATGTTTCTTTATGAACGTGAAATTGAACAACCTTTTTAGTGGAATTGTCTTCTAGGGTATTGCGAGTTGTTTTTAAACACGTGCCCGTAAATTTTTAAGCCTCCCCTGAGGTCGCCTTCATCATCATGCTAGTGTCAAACCAGTCCGGCGATATTGCTCCAAGGCCGCCGACCTGCGCTAGACACGTCATCACTTTGTTGAGCCGAGCTCAACTTCTTCGGATCATCATCTCGGCAAGCCGAACAAGAGTCCGGCATCACGAAGGATAAATCACCACCAACATCGCCGCCCCACGGATTACACGGAGCGGGCATACCGGCATCGCCGCACGGTCCCTTCATCAAGCCGGCATCGACCATGTGACGACCTGCATCGGCAGGGCCGCACTATTGCTTCTTCAAGCTGGTGTCCATCACGCCGACCTACTTCGACTCATCGGCTGACATCGAGGCTTCGACATCTCGGCTGGACCGGGGGCTTCACCATCTCTTCATCAACCTACTCTGGAGACTTCGGTGTCACTAGCCGACCAGCTCCGTCACGTTAGCTGGACCGAGGGCTTTGCCTCGGCGAGCCAACCTTTGCCAGCATCGCCATACCGTCGCTTTATCGCCCATCAGGCAATGGGTGTGTGGATCGAATCCCAATTTTGGGAATCACCTTTCTTCAGATTGCTACAGCAAATAAACCAGGTGCTATTAATCCTAGTATTTTTTGCTTGTTTGGGTTTATTTTTCCCAAGGAATTATTACTCTAGTTTGTCCATCATCTGTACACATGTCTATCAAATGATGGCCGCATTAAAGACGGTCGCGTGGTGGCTCGGTCAGTCTCCGTACATAGTCCGGCGAACGCCGCATCCGGAACTCGGACCGATCTGTGAATTCAGGCTTTGCCATGCCTCTACCGCATCACGTCGACGCCCTGCATCGACATTGACTTCGGCGCCAGGCCATATTTCTTTTATTACTCACTTTGCATAAATTATTTATTATGCAACGATTTTTAATTATCATTATTACTATTATCTCCGGTTTGCACTATTTTTTGTGCACAGGAAAATGATCCGGGGACTTCGTTGTCACTCTGCCGTTCTGCATTGACCGTGCTATGTCACCACTTCGGTGTGTCGAGCTCTCCGCTCCGCCACCTCGGGACCAGCTTGGGGGATGGAACCTTGTCCCGCATCGAGCTCGGACCGCGTCATCAATGCCGAACTCATTAACCAGCTAAGTCGCTTTCATGCTCAAAGTTTTAATTTTTAACTTGTGTTCGGTTCGACCAAGCATTATACTTTTTTGGAAAGAAGTTGCTTGTAATTTTTTTCCTTGTCCAAACTTTGTTTGTGACACACATATTCAAATACCCCGTTTATTTGGGGGCTTCCTTTATGAAGCTTTTCCTCTTGCATATGATTATACTTGTACGGCTTCATTCCTTGTTCGTGTATTACGCCACAATATGCACCATATTGACTTAAGCGATTTGCAAGCTGGGTTGCCTGACTCCTGTGCTTACCCCTACATTCCTGATTGTTCGGCTAGGGAGTAAAGGGAGCACCTCTGTGATTGTCATGACCGGGTCTTCCGAGCTCTGACCTCAGACTGGGTGAAGCTGAAAGCTAACGCTCTTATTGTTTTCAATCATGGTCGGCACACAACAAAACTCATGAGTACAAAAAATCTATTGCACAAGTCTCATAGCAATAATGAGCACTAAAGAAAGGTATCAGTGGGGGTACTATTTTCTTCGAAGATGCTTCTTACACTTCATCTGTAATATAGCATAAGTTCCTTGAGCGCGCTTTGTCTGTTACAGCCTTATGGCCCGGTTGCCTGGTTATCAGAAACACTGTTGATATTCTCGACAGGTGGAGTACATAACACTTTTCGGTCCTTGACCGAAGAGGGAGAAGCCGAATGTCGGTTAAGACACGTTTAAAGTTCGGTTGAACAAAGATATGATATAAGTACTTCGGTACATACAATCATTATACATAAAATCTTTTACCCAAGTCACTTGGGGGCTCTTAAAATTTATATGAGCTATTTTATAGTAAATGTGTTTTCTTCTTAGTCGTTGCAAAGTCTTTTTCTATCACTCCTTTTTGACGTGAGTGTGTGGTCAATAGCTAGATAACCCATTTTCTCTCTAGTGACTACTCGAGTTTAGTTCGCTAAACTGGTCTAACGAGAAGCACTTCACCTTTGGGATAGGAGGCTGCAGCCATAGGCTGACCCGCTTGAAGTCTTGAGATCGAATGTGCAATGTTAAAGCACGACAGAAGCACTCTTTTTTTTCTAAGACCAATTTTCAGATTGGCACCGAACACTTGATCTTGTTCGGACGTCAAGTTTTTACTGACGTTTTTTGGTTTTCCAAGCTTATGGCACTTTTAAACTATTTGTGTGTTTCCAGCACAAGTCTCACAGTGCAATGCCGGACACCTTTAGAGATTCGGCAAAAACATTCTCGGATATTGCTATATATGCATCGGTTTTGAATTATGTCTTCGGTCAATAGTTGGGTTGCCCGGCTCCTGTGCTTGCCTCCTACGTTCCGCTTTGTTTGGCTAGGTGCGCAAAGGGAGAACCACTGTGATTGTGCTTCCAGCTCACATGGTTAAGCACCTCAGTGGAGAAAGCCGAAAACTGACTGTCACAATAAGCGTAAACTAGTTAGCAATCCGATGACTGTGTTAAATGACGGGCCATTCATAACATTGGCCGAAGTGTTTACGGCTTGACCTCGACTGTCGCCGAACACTACCAGGGGCTATTAACTGGCCTCCCAAACTAAATCCTCAATATTTTGCTCTTACATTAGAGCTGAGGTTTCATGATCATGCTTAGCATGACAACCCAAAGAAAGGAACCGATAGCGGGACTATTTTCTTTGGAAGACATTTCTTATGTTAAACAATAATATAACATATCTCTCTGCGTACCTTTGTTTATAAAACCGTATGGCCAGATTGCCTTGTTTGTCGTAAATCTTTGCCCTCATAAAGGCTTTATAAAGTAGGACAAACACTCCTCGGCTACTGGCCAAGGAGGTGGAAGCCGATGGTCGGTCAACAAAGTTTTGTACAATGCGGATCCGAGCATTAATGACATAAAGTACTTGGATACATAGAGTCATTACACATAATTTGTGGATATTGATCCTTCATTCGGCCACCCGTGCCCGCATTAAGGCTCGGGGGCTACTGGGCTTCGGGCTTATTATTTAAAAACATTAAAGGGGCACATCGATCTCCTGATCTGGTGTTGCCACCCGACCAGTATCTCAGGGGCTACTGCATTGCCTGTTCAATGCAAAAAAATTTAAGTGCAATACAGTTGCCGAGGAGATTTTGATCCTCAGGTTGGTCGGCCGGACCCAACCTGAGTCTCGAGGACCGAGCACGCTGCTTTTTGTGTTCTGAAGTATTCTGCCGAGCTAGGACTTGATCCTCAGGCTGATTTTGCAAATCAACCTAAGTCTCAGCGGCTACTGGGATCAGCGGTCTTACGTCATCCTTCAGGTGCATCTTGGGTTTTAGACCGATACACACCTTGAGGGCTACTGGCTATATATCTCGGCAGAGAATAAATTGCACCAATAAAAAATATTGACAAAAAATCGGCCCACAGTAGGGGTGGTGCACCACCTCGGAAGCAGTCTAGCATAAAGCTCGGGCGCTAGTGGTTGGCTCCATAGAGGGCATTTCCAGCATTAAGCTCGGCTAAACTCCTTCAACTCTTTTGGACCAAGATGATCTATGACATCTTGGATATAGTCCGGCGTTGGAGCTTGGACACAGTCCGGCGTTGCAGCTCGGATACATTTCGGCGTTGGAGCTCGGAAGCGGTCCGACATTGGTGCTCGGCTGCAAAGATACCTCGAATGCAGTCTGGCATTAGAGCTCGGATGCAAGAGGACACTGCCTCCCGGGAACAACTTCAAACCCGAGGTGTGGCATAAAAATTAGAAGGCATTGATAAAGGCTGGAAACTTAAAGGGGCTTCTTGGATACCCGATGTGTAAACTCGTCGAATGCATTTTGGTGATCCTCAAGATCGAAGATGGGAAGATTTGTTGAACCAGTTTTCAAGACCGACAACCAAAGATGAAGAATAGTTAGGAAGAATCGAGGAGCGTACCTAACTTGAAGACCAGTTCAGGGGGCTACTGACGGTGTCCTGGACTTGGGGGTACTCGCCACGTCGTCTCCCAATCTGTTAGATTGGGCTGAGGACCCCCATGGCCATATACTCATGGGCCAGTTCGGACAGCTGCCGCATACAAGGAAGATTCCACAAGACTTGGCGATCAAGACAAGGACTTCTCCCCACCGGCGTATTCGGCTAGGACTCTTGTTATCCTAGGCCTCTGGTGCATTATATAAACCGAGGCTCGGCTAGTCGATAGATCATATACATACAATCATACCATAGGCTAGCTTCTAGGGTTTAGCCTCTCTGATCTCGTGGTAGATCTACTCTTGTACTACCCATATCATCAATATCAATCAAGCAGGACGTAGGGTTTTACCTCCATCAAGAGTGTCCGAACCTGGCTAAAACATCGTGTCCCCTGCCTCCTGTTACCATCCGCCTTAGGCACACAGTTCGGGACCCCCTACCCGAGATCCGCCGGTTTTGACACCAACAATAGGACTATTAAATATGTAGAGGCATTTAGTATGCAATGTTGAATAATAATTTTAGTGATTTGCTACAGTAGAGTATGATAAGGTTTTGGCAATGGTTTATACTAACTTATCTCATGAGTCCTTGTTGAGTTTTGTGTGGATGAAGCTTTTGAGATTTAGGGAGACCGTGATATGAGAGGAATTAAGGAGACACAAAAGCTCAAGCTTGGGGATGCCCAAGGCACCCCAAGATAATATTTCAAGAAGTCTCAAGCATCTAAGCTTGGGGATGCCCCGGTTGGCATCCCACCTTTCTTCTTCAACAACTATCGGTTAGTATCGGTTGATCCTAAGTTTTTGCTTCTTCACATTATGTTTGCCATTCTTAGAATGTCATTTTATTTTGCTTTGCTTGCTGTTTGAATAAAATACCAAGATCTGAAATTATGAAATGTTAGAGAGTCTTCACATAGTTGCATAATTATTCGACTACTCATTGATCTTCACTTATATCTTTCGGAGTAGTTTGTCTTTTGCTCTAGTGCTTAACTTATATCTTTTAGAGCATGGTGGTAGTTTTATTGTGAAGAAATAGATGAACTCTCATGCTTCACTTAGATTATTTTGAGAGTCTTAAATAGCATGGTAATTTGCTTAAAATCCTAATATGCTAGGTATTCAAGAATAATAAAATTCTCTTATGAGTGTGTTGAATACTATGAGAAGTTTGATACTTGATAATTGTTTTGAGATATGGAGATGGTGATATTAGAGTCATGCTAGTTGAGTAGTTGTGAATTTGGGAGATACTTGTGTTGAAGTTTGTGATTCCTGTAGCATGCACGTATGGTGAACCGTTATGTGATGAAGTCGGAGCATGATTTATTTATTTATTGATTCTCTTCCTTATGAGTGGCGGTTGGGGACGAGCGATGGTCTTTTCCTACCAATCTATCCCCCTAGGAGCATGCGCGTAATACTTTGTTTCAATAACTAATAGATTTTTGCAATAAGTATATGAGTTCTTTATGACTAATGTTGAGTCCCTGGATCATACGCACTCTCACCCTTCCACCTTTGCTAGCCTCTCTAATACCGCGCACCTTTCGCCGGTATCATACACCCACCATATACCTTACTCAAAACAGCCACCATACCTACCTATTATGGCATTTCCATAGCCATTCCGAGATATATTTCCATGAAACTTTCCACCGTTTCGTTAATTATGACATGCTCCATCATTGTCATATTGCTTTGCATGATCATGTAGTTGACATCGTATTTGTGGCAAAACCACCGTTCATAATTCTTTCATACATGTCACTCATGCATCATTGCACATCCCGGTACACCGCCGGAGGCATTCACATAGAGTCATATTTTGTTCTAAGTATCGAGTTGTAATTGTTGAGTTGTAAGAAAAATAAAAGTGTGATGATCATCATTATTAGAGAATTGTCCCAGTGAGGAAAGGATGATGGAGACTATGATTCCCCCACAAGTCGGGATGAGACTCCGGACGAAAAAATAAATAAATAAAAAAGAGAGGCCAAAGAAGCCCAAATAAAAAAAGAAAAAAAAGAGGCCATAAAAAAAGAGAAAGGCCCAAATAAAAAAATGAGAGAAAAAGAGAGAAGGGGCAATGCTACTACCCTTTTACCACACTTGTGCTTCAAAGTAGCACCATGATCTTCATGATAGAGAGTCTCCTATGTTGTCACATTCATATACTAGTGGGAATCTTTCATTATAGAACTTGGCTTGTATATTCCAATGATGGGCTTCCTCAAATTGCCCTAGGTCTTCGTGAGCAAGCAAGTTGGATGCACACCCACTTAGTTTCTTTTGTTGAGCTTTCATATACTTATAGCTCTAGTGCATCCGTTGCATGGCAATCGCTACTCACTCACATTGATATCTATTGATGGGCATCTCCATAACCCATTGATACGCCTAGTTGATGTGAGACTATCTTCTCCTTTTTGTCTTCTCCACAACCACCATTCTATTCCACCTATAGTGCTATGTCCATGGCTCACGCTCATGTATTGCGTGAAGATTGAAAAAGTTTGAGAACATCAAAAGTATGAAACAATTGCTTGGCTTGTCATCGGGGTTGTGCATGATTTAAATATTTTGTGTGGTGAAGATGGAGCATAGCCAAACTATATGATTTTGTAGGGATAGCTTTCTTTGGCCATGTTATTTTGAGAAGACATGATTGCTTTGTTAGTATGCTTGAAGTATTATTGTTTTTATGTCAATATTAAACTTTTGTCTTAAATCTTATGGATCTGAATATTCATGCCACAATTAAGAAGAATTACATTGAAATTATGCCAACTAGCATTCCACATCAAAAATTATCTTTTTATCATTTACCTACTCGAGGACGAGCATGAATTAAGCTTGGGGATGCTTGATACATCTCCAACGTATATATAATTTTTGATTGCTCCATGCCATATTATCTACTGTTTTGGGCAATATTGGGCTTTATTATCCACTTTTATATTATTTTTGGGACTAACCTATTAACCAGAGGCCCAGCCCAGATTTGCTGATTTATGCCTATTTCAGTGTTTCGAAGAAAAGGAATATCAGACGGAGTCGAAACGGAACAAAATCAACTAGAGAAGTTATTTTTGGAAGGAAGCCCACCTGATGGACTTGGACCCCACGTCAGAAGATATGGGAGGTGCTCACGAGGGTGGGGGGCGCGCCCCCTGCCTCATGGGGCCCCCGTAGCTCCACCGACGTACCTCCTGCACCCATATATACCTACGTAACCTAAAACTTCCAGAACAGAGATTAGATCGGGAGTTCCACCGTCAGAGGCCTCCGTATCCACCAAAAACCAATCTAGACCCGTTCTGGCACCCTGCCGGAGGGGGCAATCCTTCTCCGGTGCTCTCCATGACGAGGATGGAGTAGTTCTCCCTCGGGGCTGAGGGTATGTACCAGTAGCTATGTGTTTGATCTCTCTCTCTCTCTCTCGTGTTCTTGAGATGATACGATCTTGATGTATTGCGAGCTTTGCTATTATAGTTGGATCCTATGTTTCTCCTCCCCCTCTTCTCTCTTGTAATGAATCGAGTTTTCCCTTTGGAGTTATCTTATCGGATTGAGTCTTTAAAGATTTGAGAACACTTGATGTATGTCTTGGTGATCAACTTGCGGGTTTCGTGACATTGGGAACCTATGCATAGGGGTTGGCACACGTTCTCGTCGTGATTCTCCGGTAGAAACTTTGGGGCACTCTTTGAGGTCCTTTGTGTTGGTTGAATAGATGAATCTGAGATTGTGTGATGCATATCGTATAATCATACCCACGGATACTTGAGGTGACAATGGAGTATCTAGGTGACATTAGGGTTTTGGTTTATTTGTGTCTTAAGGTGTTATTCTAGTACGAACTCTAGGGCTGTTTGTGACACTTATAGGAATAGCCCAACGGATTGATTGGAAAGAATAACTTTGAGGTGGTTTCGTACCCTACCATAATCTCTTCGTTTGTTCTCCGCTATTAGTGACTTTGGAGTGACTCTTTGTTGCATGTTGAGGGATAGTTATGTGATCCAATTATGTTAGTATTGTTGAGAGGACTTACACTAGTGAAAGTATGAACCCTAGGCCTTGTTTCAACACATTGCAATACCGTTTACGCTCACTTTTATCATTCGCTACCTTATTGTTTTTATATATTCATATTTGAAATACCCATATCTACTATCCATATACCACTTGTTTCACTATCTCTTCGCCAAACTAGTGCACCTATACAATTTACCATTGTATTGGGTGTGTTGGGAACACAAGAGACTCTTTGTTATTTGGTTGCAGGGTTGCTTGAGAGAGACCATCTTCATCCTACGCCTCCTACGGATTGATAAACCTTAGGTCATCCACTTGAGGGAAATTTGCTACTGTCCTACAAACCTCTGCACTTGGAGGCCCAACAATGTCTACAAGAAGAAGGTTGTGTAGTAGACATCATCTATGGTTAGGAAACATAACCATCATTGATTCAACGAGCTAGTCAAGTAGAGGCATACTAGTGATACTCTGTTTGTCTATGTATTCGCACATGTACCAAGTTTCCGATTAATACAATTCTAGGATGAATAATAAACATTTATCATGATAAATGTTTCTTATTCATGCTAGAATTGTATTTCCTTATATCATGATAAATGTTTGTTATTCATGCTAGAATTGTATTAACTGGAAACATAATACATGTGTGAATACATAGACAAACAGAGTGTCACTAGTATGCCTGTACTTGACTAGCTCGTTGATCAAAGATGGTTATGTTTCCTAACCATAGACATGAGTCATCATTTGATTAACAGGATCACATCATTAGGAGAATGATGTGATTGACTTGACCCATTCCGTTAGCTTAGCACTTGATCGTTAGTTTGTTGCTATTGCTTTCTTCATGACTTATACATGTTCCTATGACTATGAGATTACGCAACTCCCATTTACCGGAGGAACACTTTGTGTGCCACCAATCGTCACAACGTAACTGGGTGATTATAAAGGTGCTCTACAGGTGTCTCCGAAGGTACTTGTTGGATTGGCGTATTTCGAGATTAGGATTTGTCACTCCGATTGTCGGAGAGGTATCTCTGGGCCCACTCGGTAATGCACATCACTTAAGCCTTGCCAGCATTGCAACTAATGAGTTAGTTGCGGGATGATGTATTACGGAACGAGTAAAGAGACTTGCCGATAACGAGATTGAACTAGATATTGAGATACCGACGATCGAATCTCGGGCAAGTAACATACCGATGACAAAGGGAACAACGTATGTTGTTATACGGTCTGACCGATAAAGATCTTCGTAGAATATGTGGGAGCCAATATGAGCATCCAGGTTCCGCTATTGGTTGTTGACCGGAGACGTGTCTCGGTCATGTCTACATAGTTCTCGAACCCGTAGGGTCCGCACGCTTAACGTTTCGATGACAATTATATTATGAGTTTATATGTTTTGATGTACCGAAGGTTGTTCGGAGTCCCGGATGTGATCACGGACATGACGAGGAGTCTTGAAATGGTCGAGACATGAAGATTGATATATTGGAAGCCTATGTTTGGATATCGGAAGTGTTCCGGGTGAAATCGGGATTTTACCGGAGTACCGGGAGGTTACCGGAACCCCCTGGGAGCTTAATGGGCCATAGTGGGCCTTGTGGAGAAGAGGAGAGGCGGCCAGGGCAGGGCCGCGCCCCCCTCCCCCTAGTCCGAATAGGACAAGGAGAGGGGGCGGCGCCCCCCCTTTCCTTCCTCTCTCCCTCCTCTTTCCCCTCCTCTCCTAGTCTAACAAGGAAAAGGGAGGGAGTCCTACTCCCAGTAGGAGTAGGACTCCTCCTGGCGCGCCCCCTCTAGGCTGGCCGCACCTCCCCCCTTGCTCCTTTATATACGGGGGCAGGGGGCACCCTAGAGACACACAATTGATCGTTTGATCTTTTAGCCGTGTGCGGTGCCCCCCTCCACCATAGTCCACCTCGATAATACTGTAGTGGTGCTTAGGCGAAGCCCTGCGTCGGTAGAACATCATCATCGTCACCACGCCGTTGTGCTGACGAAACTCTCCCTCAACACTCGGCGGGATCGGAGTTCGAGGGACGTCATCGGGATGAACATGTGCTGAACTCGGAGGTACCGTGCGTTTGGTACTTGATCGGTCGGATCATGAAGACGTATGACTACATCAACCGCATTGTGCTAACGCTTACGCTTTCGGTCTACGAGGGTACGTGGACAACACTCTCCCCTCTCATTGCTATGCATCACCATGATCATGTGTGTGCGTAGGAATTTTTTTGAAATTACTACGTTCCCCAACAGTGGCATCGGAGCCAGGTTTTATGCGTTGATGTAATATGCACGAGTAGAACACAAGTGAGTTGTGGGAGATATAAGTCATACTGCTTACCAACATGTCACACTTTGGTTCGGTAGTATTGTTGGATGAAGCGCCCCGGACCGACATTACGCTTACGCCTGAGTGGTTTTACCGCCGTGCTATGCACACAAGTGACTAGCGGGTGTCAGATTCTGCAACTTTAGTTGAACCGAGTGTGGCTACGCCCGGTCCTTGAGAAGGTTAAAACATCACTAACTTGACAAACTATCATTGTGGTTTTGATGCGTAGGTAAGAACGGCTCTTGCTCAGCCCGTAGCAGCCACGTAAAACTTGCAACAACAAAGTAGAGGACGTCTAACTTGTTTTTGCAGGGCATGTTGTGATGTGATATGGTCAAGACGTGATGAGATGTAAGTTGTTGTATAAGATGATCATGTTTTGTTAAAGTTATCGGCAACTGGCAGAAGCCTTATGGTTGTCTCTTTATTGCATAAGATGCAAGCGCCAAATAATTGCTTTACTTTATCGCTATGTGATAGCAATAGTTGGCAAGACGACCATGTGACGACACATTGATATAGATCAAGATGATGGAGATCATGGTGTCATGCCGGTGACGATGGAAATCATGACGATGCTTTGGAGATGGAGATCAAAGGCACAAGATGATGATGGCCATATCATGTCACATATTTTGATTGCATGTGATGTTTATCTTTTATACATCTTATTTTGCTTAGTTCGACGGTAGCTTTATAAGATGATCTCTCACTAATTATCAAGGTACAAGTGTTCTCCCTGAGTATGCACCGTTGCGAAAGTTCTTCGTGCTGAGACACCACGTGATGATCGGGTGTGATAGGCTGTACGTTCAAATACAACGGGTGCAAAACAGTTGCACATGTGGAATACTCAGGTTAAACTTGACGAGCCTAGCATATAACAGATATGGCCTCAGAACACTGAGACCGAAAGGTCGAGCGTGAATCATATAGTGGATATGATCAACATAGTGATGTTCACCATTGAAACTACTCCATCTCACGTGATGATCGGACATGGTTTAGTTGATATGGATCACGTGATCACTTAGAGGATTAGAGGGATGTCTATCTAAGTGGGAGTTCTTAAGTAATATGATTAATTGAACTTAAATTTATCATGAACTTAGTCCTGGTAGTATTAGCATATCTATGTTGTAGATCAATAGCTCGCGTTTAGCTCCCCTGTTTTATTTTTGATATGTTCCTAGAGAAAACTAAGTTGAAAGATGTTAGTAGCAATGATGCGGATTGGATCCATGATCTGAGGTTTATCCTCATTGCTGCACAGAAGAATTATGTCCTTGATGCACCGCTAGGTGAAAAACCTATTGCAGGAGCAGATGCAGATGTTATGAACGTTTGGCTAGCTCAATATGATGACTATTTGATAGTTTAGTGCACCATGCTTAAACGGCTTAGAATCGGGACTTCAAAGACGTTTTGAACGTCATGGACCATATGTGATGTTCCAGGAGTTGAAGTTAATATTTCAAGCAAATACCCGAGTTGAGAGATATGAAGTCTCCAACAAGTTCGATAGCTAAAAGACGGAGGAGAATAGCTCAAGCAGTGAGCATGTGCTCAGATTGTCTAGGTACTACAACCGCTTGAATCATGTGGGAGTTAATCTTCCAGATAAAATAGTGATTGACAGAATTCTCTAGTCACCATCACCAAGTTAGTAGAACTTCGTGATGAACTATAATATGCAAGGGATAACGGAAACGATTCCCAAGCTCTTCGTGATGCTGAAATCGACGAAGGTAGAAATCAAGAAAAGCATCAAGTGTTGATGGTAAACAAAACCACTAGTTTCAAGTAAAGGGGCAAAGGGAAGAAAAGGGAACTTCAAGAAGAATGGCAAGCAAGTTGATGCTCAAGTGAAAAAACCCAAGTCTGGACCTAAGCCTGAAACTGAGTGCTTCTACTGCAAAGGGACTGGTCACTGGAAGCGAAACTACCCCAAGTAATTGGCGGATAAGAAGGATGGCAAAGTGAACATATGTATATTTGATATACATGTTATTGATGTGTACTTTACTAGTGTTTGTAGCAACCCCTTAGTATTTGATACTAGTTCAGTTGCTAAGAATAGTAACTCGAAACGGGAGTTGCAGAGTGAATAGAGACTAGTTAAGGGTGAAGTGACGATGTGTATTGGAAATGGTTCCAAGATTGATATGATCATCATCGCACACTCCCTATACTTTCGGGATTAGTGTTAAACCTAAAATAAATGTTATTTAGTGTTTGCGTTGAGCATGAATATGATTGGATCATGTTTATTGCAATACGATTATTCATGTAAGTTAGAGAATAATTGTTGTTCTGTTTACATGAATAAAACCTTCTATGGTCATACACCCAATGCAAATGGTTTGTTGGATCTCGATCATGGTGATACACATTTTCATAATATTGAAGCCAAAAGATGCAAAGTTAATAACGATAGTGCAACTTATTTGTGGCACTGCCATTTTGGTCATATTGGTGTAAAGCGCATGAAGAAAATCCATGCTAATGGGCTTTTGGAATCACTTGATTATGAATCAGTTGATGCTTGTGAACCATGCCTCATGGGCAAGATGACTAAGACTCCGTTCTCCAGAACAATGGAGCGAGCAACAGATTTGTTGGAAATCATACATACTGATATATGTGGTCCGATGAATATTGAGGCTCGCGGCAGACATCATTATTTTCTGATCTTCACAGGTGATTTGAGTAGATATGAGTATATCTACTTCATGAAACACAAGTCTGAAACATTTGAAAAGTTCAAAGAATTTTAGAGTGAAGTGGAGAATCATCATAACAAAAATAAAAGTTTCTACGATATGATCGCAGAAGTAAAATATTTTGAGTTACGAGTTTGGGCCTCAGTTAAAACAATGTGGAATAGTTTCACTACTCACGCCACCTAAAACACCACAGCGTAATGGTGTGTCCGAACGTTGTAACCGTACTTTATTAGATATTGTGCGATCTATGATGTCTCTTACCGATTTACCACTATCGTTTTGGGGTTATGCATTAGAGACAGCTACATTCACGTTAAATAGGGCACCATCTAGATCTGTTGAGACGGCACCGTATGAACTATGGTTTGGCAAGAAACCTAAGCTGTCGTTTCTTAAAGTTTGAGGTTGCAATGCTTATGTGAAAAAGTTTCAACTTAATAAGCTCAAACCCAAATCGGAGAAGTGTGTCTTCATAGGATACCCAAAAGAAAATGTTTGGTACACCTTCTATCACAGATCCGAAGGCAAGATATTCATTACTGAGAATGGATCCTTTCTAGAGAAGGAGTTTCTCTCGAAGAAGTGAGTGGGCGGAAAGTAGAACATGATGAGGTAACTGTACCTGCTCCCTTATTGGAAAGTAGTTCATCACAAAATATGTTCCTGTGACTACTACACCAATTAGTGAGGAAGCTAATGATGATGATCATGTAACTTCAGATCAAGTTACTACCGAACCTCGTAGGTAAACCAGAGTGAGATCCGCACCAGAGTGGTACGGTAATCCTGTTCTGGAGGTCATGTTACTTGACCATGACGAACCTACGAACTATGGGGAAGCGATGATGAGCCCAGATTCCGCGAAATGGCTTGAGGCCATGAAATCTGAGATGAGATCCATGTATAAGAACAAAGTATGGACATTGATTGACTTGCCCAAAGATTGGCGAGCCATTGAGATTAAATGGATCTTCAAGAGGAAGACAGACGCTAATAGTAGTGTTACTATCTACAAATCTAGAATTGTCGCAAAAGGTTTTCGACAAGTTCAAGGTGTTGACTATGATGAGAGTTTCTCACTCGTATCTATGCTTAAGTCTATCCGAATCATGTTAGCAATTGCCACATTTTATGAAATCTGGCAAATGGATAAACGAAACTACATTCCTTAATGGATTTATTAAAGAAGAGTTGTATTTGATGCAACAAGAAAGTTTTGTCAATCCTAAAGGTGCTATCAAAATATGCAAGCTCCAGCGATCCATCTATGGACTGGTGCAAGCATCTCGGAGTTGGAATATACGCTTTGATAAGTTGATCAAAGCATATAGTTTTATACAGACTTGCGGTGAAGCCTGTATTTACAAGAAAGTGAGTGGGAGCACTACAACATTTCTGATAAGTATATGTGAAAGACATATTGTTGATCGGAGATAATGTAGAATTATTCTGCAAAGCATAAAGGAGTGTTTGAAAGGAGTTTTTCAAAGAAAGACCTCGGTGAAGCTGCTTACATATTGAGCATCAAGATCTATAGAGATAGATCAAGACGCTTGATAAGTTTTTCAATGAGTACATACCTTGACAAGATTTTGAAGTAGTTCAAAATGGAACAGTCAAAGAAAGAATTCTTGCCTGTGTTACAAGGTGTGAAACTGAGGTAAATTGGGTTCCTCTATCTGATACAATGCTCCTTGGAACTCCATGCAGACATACGATTCTGGTCATGTATATCTTTGCCAACTTTGCACTGGTGTAGGTAGTCTTTACTGGAATGAAATGAGCTACCTTTGTCAAACGATTGACTACAACCCATATCGAGTCATAGCCAGAACGTGTTCTGGGCAATCCTGTAATAAAATCCATGCCTAACTTATCCCACTTCCATTCGGGTATCGGCAATGGCTATAGCAATCCTGTTGGCTTCTGATGCTCTGCCTTTACTCTCTGACATACATCACAAACTGCTACATATTCCGCAATATCCTTCTTCATTCCGGTCCACCAGAAAGTATCCTTCAAATCTAAATACATCTTGGTATTTACTGGGTGAATCGAATATGGTGAATCATGGGTCTCTTGCAGAATTAACTTCCTGATCTCCGAATCATTAGGAACATAAACACGGTCTTCAAACCATAAGGTATCGTGCTCATCCTCACGAAATCCCTTAGCTTTTCTTTTACTCATTTTCTCCTTAATAGAAGCAATCTCCTTGTCAGTCCTTTAAGCTTCTCTGATCTTATCCATCAAAGTAGACTGAATCTCCAATGTTGCTACATAGCCTCTCGGTACTATTTCCAAACATAGCTCTCGAAGATTTTCGGCTAACTCCCTTGGTAAATCTCCCGTCATTAAGGTGTTGACATGACTTTTACGGCTCAACGCATCGGCTACTACGTTAGCCTTTTCGGGGTGATAATGCAATCTCATATCATAATCCTTGATGAGTTCCAACCATCTCCTTTGCCTGAGAATCAACTCCTTCTGCGTGAAAATATACTTCAAACTCTTATGATCCGTGTACACCTCACAATGGTTTCCAATGAGAAAGTGTCTCCAGGTTTTCAATGCATGCACTACGACTGCTAACTCCAAATCATGCGTAGCATAATTTAACTCATGAGGCTTAAGCTATCGCGAGGCATATGAAACAACTCTTCCTTCCTGCATAAGCAATGCTCCAAGTCCTCGATGTGAAGCGTCGCAATACACCTCATAATCCTTGGTCTGATCTGGCAAAATCAACACAGGGGATGTAACCAAACATTTCTTTAACTCCTGGAAACTAGCCTCACATTCCTCAGTCCATATGAACTTAGTATCCTTTTCAACAACTCCATCATAGGCTTCACAATCTTTGAGAAATTCTCAATAAACCTCCGGTAGTATCCTGCGAGTCCAAGAAAACTCCGAATCTCTCCAACTGTTGTTGGCGCTTCCCAATTTGTCACAGTGTCAACCTTAGTGGGATCTACTGCTATACCTTCTCCCGATATAACGTGTCCGAGAAATCCAACTTCCTTCAACCAAAACTCACATTTGCTAAACTTGGCATATAGTTTATGTTCTCTGAGCTTTCCAAGAACCAAACGCAAATGCTCCTTATGCTCCTCTTCATTCTTCGAGTAAACCAGGATATCATCAATGAACACTATGATGAACTTATCCAAAAACTCCATAAATACTTTGTTCATCATGTTCATAAAATATGCAGGTGCGTTAGTCAGACCAAATGACATAACGGTATACTCATACAGCCCATACCTGGTGGTGCCGTCTTAGGTATATCCTGTTCTCGAATCTTCAACTGGTGGTATCCTGATCGCAGATCGATCTTGGAAAATACCTTAGCTCCTTGCAATCGATCAAACAGATCATTGATCATCGGTAGTGGGTACTTGTTCTTGATGGTTACTTCATTCAATCCTCGATAATCAACAACCATCCTTAACGATCCATCCTTCTTCTCCACTAGAAGTACTGGCGATCCCCAAGGTGAAGAACTTGGGCGAATATAACCTTTATCTAGTAACTCCTTAGTCTGCTTCTTAATCTCCACCAAATCCTTTGCAGGCATCCTATATGGTCTCTTTGATATTGGCCCTGTGCCTGGCAAAAGCTCAATCAAAAACTCAATATCTCTATCCGGTGGCATGCCTGGCAATTCTTCTAGAAATACATCAGGGAAATCCTTCACTACTGGTACTTCCTCCTGCACAACTCCTGTTAAACAATTTACTTGAGTCCTCTTAGGCACATGCCGGGATACATACTTGATCCTTCTCCCTTCTGGGGTGGTAAGCAAGATCGACTTACTGGCGCAATCGATGTTTCCTCCATACATCGACAGCCAATCCATACCCAGAATTACATCCAATCCTTGAGATTCCAAAATGATTAAATCCGAGGGAAACACATGCCTACCTATACTCAATGGAACTTGAAAACATCCTTGGCTAGCCATATACTCCGCTCCTGGTGAGCTTACTAACATAGGTGTTCTAAGAACCTTGGTGGGCAGGTTATACTTATCCATAAATCCCCTTGATATGTATGAATGCGATGCACCAGTATCAAAAAGAACGAGTGCAGTAAATGACTTAACCAAAAACTTACCGATTACAGCATCCGGCTGCTCTTCAACCTCCTCCACGTTAACGTGGTTCACCTGTCCCCTATTGAAAGGGTTCGGCTTCTTCCCAGAGCTTCCATTGCCATTTCCATTCTGGGATTCAGGACATTCATTAGCATAATGTCCGGTCTTCTGGCACTTGAAACAAGTGACTTGGCTCAGGTCTCTCTTGGCTGGGGTCGATGGGTTGGTGCGGTGCTGACCGTTGCTTCCTCCATTCCCGTTACCATTCTTGGTGCCATTGTGGTTGTGCGAGCTACCTCCTCCATAGGTATGCTGAAAATGTCCTCCCGGTCTAGGGGTAAAACGTGGCTTCTGCTGAGCTCCTGAATTGTACTTCCCTTGTCCATACTTCCTCTTGCGATTCTCATTCTGCTGCTGCTTCCCTTCAATCATGAGAGCACGATCTACCAACTCCTGGTAGTTGTTGAAGGTTGCTACCATCAACTGCATGCTCAAATCATCATTCAGTCCTTCCAGAAACTTCTCCTGCTTAGCTGCATCCGTAGCTACGTCATCTGGGGCATAACATGCTAGCTTACTAAAGTCCTCCACATACTGACCAACTATCCGTCCTCCTTGGCGCAAGTTGCGAAACTCTCGCTTCTTCATGGCCATAGCTCCTGCTGAAACATGGGTAGTATGAAAAACTTGCTAAAACTGGTCCCACGTGACAGTGTCGATAGGGAAAGTGGCTGTGAAATTCTCCCACCATGATGCTGCGGGTCCTTCAAGCTGATGTGCGACAAACTTCACCTTTTCCGCATCTGTGCATCCTGCTGTGGTCAACTCTCTAGCTGTCTTACGGAGCCAATCATCTACTACTATCGGCTCGGTGCTACTGGAAAACACCGGTGGATTCAGCCTAAGAAAACGGGCTAAGTGATCAACAGGTGGTGGTGGTGGAGGTGGGTTGTTGTTGTTGTTCCCTTGATTCTGATTCTGGACTAGGAACTGTATCAATGTGTTCTGCTGCTGGATCAAATGAGTGAGCTCCGGTGGGAAGGTAAATCCGGGGTCACGTCTCGGAGGCATCAGAGGGTTTAGAAAAGATGAGATTTAAGAATAGAGGGGGTCTAAAGAGAAAACACTACCCATATGCACATGAGGCAAAGCAAACAATTCACTTCATTCAATCAATCAAACAAGGGCATACAACCGTTCTAACTATCGTAAAAGTGCTCGGACTACTATATTTACATGGTGGACTACTACTACTGATGGGGTGGTATACTAGAAATATTCTTCGGTTGTAGACTCCATGATATCTGCTCCTGCTTCATCAACATAGTCATCATCGCTATCATCTGGATCCGAGTCGGTGTCGTCGATGATGATGTAGTCTTCCGGGGAATCTCCTTGGGTTCTTCGTCTTCTTCTACTGGTGTAGGGCCTCCCATAAATATTCGAATCTTCTTGATCAGATCGTCATTCTTCCCACTAATACTTCGATTTCCTCTTCATAATCTTCACATGTAGCCTTGAGTTCTTCCTCCAGTTCCTTGATTCTTGTCCTTGCCTTCTTCGGATCTATCATGTCGGCGCACATCTGGTTCTCCTGACGTCGAATGTGCTGGTTTAACTCCTGGATAAAAGCTGCAACTGATCTATCCTTCCTGGTGCGGATCATCTCCCAGTGCTCATCTCGGCGCCCACAAATCTGGTAGATAGTATCCTTGAGATCATTGCGGTAAACTTCTCCAATGCGTCCCATGGCGATGTGAGCTGCCATGCTCTTTCCTAGATTCCAAGTTGGTGCATCAAAAGAAAACTCTATGGGCTTAGTAACTAGCATGAACGTCCTTCCTGGAACTTGAACTTGAATCATCCAGCGCTCTTCTTCAGGTAGAGTGGCATTCTAGGTTCTGGTGAAGCTTGGTACTCCTATGTTTAGATATCTAGTGACTTCCTTCAAGTGTCGTCCAAAGGGTGTATCTTCATCTGGTTGCATGAACTTGTTCCTTGCATCCGCCATCCTAAAAGAGTAGAAAAGATGAGAGGTCAGAATGAGAAGAGAGTGAGTAGTGAGGTCTTTTAGCTTAGTGGTCGTGTCCTACAGTCAGCGTGTGCTCTGATACCATCTTGTAGCGACCAGACCTCAAACGGTCCAATCTCTGTGCTTAGGTGTCATCCCTGGATCAGTAATGCTGACACCACACAGTACTTGAAGGATTTATAATAGAGTAGCAATCACACACTTATTACATCGTGAGTCTCAAAAGAGAACTTATTACAATAAATATGGCTTAAGGCCATCTAATAACGATAACAATGGAAGGCTTGGAAGACAAGTGAGTCCATTAACTCCAACGTCATCATTGAGTATAGAACCACGACCTAAAAGCCCTTAATCATTGTCTGAAAAGTCTGCAACATTAACATTGCAGACCGAAATGGGTCAGCACATGGAATATGCTGGCAATGTAACACATAGAGAGTAATGGAATGAAATAGGCTATACTATATGCATATTTGGCTGGTGGAAAGCTCTATGGTTACAGTTTTGCGTAAAGCCAATTTTTCCCTACTGCAAAGGAATAGATTTAATTTAACTATCATGGTAGTTGTTAAACATTGAGAATGGTTGACAGCATTCTCCATCCCAATTAAGCATCATCATTAAACAAAACCCAACAAATTTATTTTAGAGTAACATGATGAGATTCACATGACAATCCAGGTACTAGATACTCAAGATGTCCATAACCGGGGACACGCTAACCATGATTAGTTTATACACTCTGCAGAGGTTTGCGCACTTTTCCCCACAAGACTCGATCTCCTCCGTTTGGATTTCTCGCACTACATGGTGTTTGAGAAACGGATGACCGAGACATTGTCTTTCAGAAGCGCTAGCACCTTACGATCGGGTAGACCGTTACACCTACTTTCCCCTACATCTGCTAGTCTACTACTGTAAGAGTTCGCACAACTCACTCAACTATGCTAGAGCCCATAGTAGCTTGTGGCTGCACACGGAAGTTTCTAGCATGAATGATCTCATGATCCCTTTGAGCCTGGGTGGCGGTCCAAAAGAAAACAGGCAATCGCTGGAATACCCAGGTGCCTCAATCCACCCAGATGTGTATTAAAGTTGCCACCTTAGATAAACCATTAATTTAACAATCTCACATCCGTCATGGATTCACTCACCCAATCCACGTCTACTAGCATAGCATAACATAATAAGCAAACGTAGAAGTAACTCCCAAAGGTTTGATAATAAATAGGTAATAGGTACTACCTCAACTACTTCCCAGTCCCACAATTTAATTAGATCCTAATCATGCAATGTGTGAGGATTGATCTAATGCAATAAAAACTGGGTAGTAGGAGGTATGATCAAAGTGTTACTTGCCTTGCTGATGATCCGCAAAACCTAGCGACTCGAAGTAGCAAGCGGCGCACTCCGGGTACTCTATCGCAAACAAACAAGCATACAATAAGTACTCAACTAATGCACAGGTAAAACTCGAATAAAAGATCTAACCAGAAAGTTCAACTTAAGAACTCTAGTTGGCAAAAGGAATCAAATCGAACAAAGCAACGAAAGACAAACGGCAAAAGAAACAAGCTTCATTTACTATTTTGCATCTGGGGAAATTTTTACAGTGGCAAAAACTTGATTGAGTTGGTTAAACGGAAAGAGGGTCTCAAAGCGAAACTCGACGCGCTTGAATCGTCTGATTCCAACAAACGAGCGAAAAGTTAGACTAGAACGAAAAACAGATCAGGAATCGCGATCAGAAAAAACGCAGATTTAATCCGAGAAATATAAAACCACGAACAGATTACCGAACGAACATTCGTTATCTGGATCTAATCAAAGAACGCATTCGTTAAAACAAACGAACGGGCGAACGCTCGCTAAATAAATAAATCGGAAAAACAATCTATTTAAAAAAAATGAACTAAAAAAAACTGAAAGAAACTGACGGAAAACTGATCGTTTTTTTAAAAACCGACGGCGAGATCTACCTCCGGCAGCGGCGGCGGCGGCGGCGCGGGTAGCGACGGCTAGGCAGGTGGCGGCGCGGGTGCGGTGGCGGTGCTGGGGCGGCGGCGGTGGTGCGGCGGGGCTAGGGTTATGGTTTGGGGCGAGGGCGTGGCTTGGGCTGTCGGGCCTCGGGCTGCGGCTATTTGAAGGCCCAGCCAGGCGAAGTCCTGGCCGGTTACGGCCCAGAGTCGGTTCAGATTTTTTTTAAATAGTTACGCTCAGAAAAAACAAAAGGAATACTAAACGGACTCCAAAAATCCCGAAATAAATTTTCCCCGGCTTCTAAAATCAAGCCGCACAGGATGAACATTTATTTGGGGCATAAATGCAATTTTGGAAAACATGCATTTTTCCTAAATTCAAATAAAATAGCAAATAAAACCAAAATAAAATCTTATTTGATTTTTTATTAAATCCTCAATATTTCTTTATTTTCGGGAAAGTCATTTTATTCCCTCTCTCATATTTGATAATAGAAATAATTGAAGATAAAATAAATAAAATCAAATGATCCTATTTTCAAAATTTGAGAAAACTCAAATATGAAAATAACAAAATCCCCAACTCTCTCCGAGGGTCCTTGAGTTGCGTAGAATTTTTCTAGGATCAACCAAAATGCAATAAAATATGATATGCAAATGATGATCTAGTGTATAACATTCCAAATTGAAAATTTGGGATGTTACAAGTAGCTCCGTGCAGAGCATTGTTGATATAGAAATTTGCAAAATACTTACGGATCTGAATGTGGCAGACCCATTGACTAAACTTCTCTCACAAGCAAAACATGATCACACCTTAGTACTCTTTGGGTGTTAATCACATAGCGATGTGAACTAGATTATTGACTCTAGTAAACCCTTTGGGTGTTGGTCACATGTTGATGTGAACTATGGGTGTTAATCACATGGTGATGTGAACTATTGGTATTAAATCACATGGCGATGTGAACTAGATTATTGACACTAGTGCAAGTGGGAGACTGAAGGAAATATGCCCTAGAGGCAATAATAAAGTTATTATTTATTTCCTTATATCATGATAAATGTTTATTATTCATGCTAGAATTGTATTAACCGGAAACATAATACATGTGTGAATACATAGACAAATAGAGTGTCACTAGTATGCCTCTACTTGACTAGCTCCTTGATCAAAGATGGTTATGTTTCCTAACCATAGACATGAGTTGTCATTTGCTTAACGGGATCACATCATTAGGAGAATGATGTGATTGACTTGACCCATTCCGTTAGCTTAGCACTTGATCGTTAGTTTGTTGCTATTGCTTTCTTCATGACTTATCATGTTCCTATGACTATGAGATTATGCAACTCCCGTTTACTGGAGGAACACTTTGTGTGCCACCAAACGTCACAACGTAACTGGGTGATTATAAAGGTGCTCTATAGGTGTCTCCGAAGGTACTTGTTGGGTTGGCGTATTTCGAGATTAGGATTTGTCACTCCGATTGTCGGAGAGGTATCTTTGGGCCCACTCGATAATGCACATCACTTAAGCCTTGCAAGCATTGCAACTAATAAGTTAGTTGTGGGATGATGTATTACAGAACGAGTAAAGAGACTTGCCGGTAACGAGATTGAACTAGGTATTGAGATACCGACGATCGAATCTCGGGCAAGTAACATACCGATGACAAAGGGAACAACGTATGTTGTTATGCGGTCTGACCGATAAAGATCTTCGTAGAATATGTGGGAGCCAATATGAGCATCCAGGTTCCGCTATTGGTTATTGACCAGAGACGTGTCTCGGTCATGTCTACATAGTTCTCGAACCCGTAGGGTCCGCACGCTTAACATTTCGATGACAATTATATTATGAGTTTATATGCTTTGATGTACCAAAGGTTGTTTGGAGTCCCGGATGTGATCACGAACATGACGAGGAGTCTCAAAATGGTCGAGACATGAAGATTGATATATTGGAAGCCTATGTTTGGATATCGGAAGTGTTCCGGGTGAAATCAGGATTTTACCGGAGTACAGGGAGGTTACAGGAACCCCCCGGGAGCTTAATGGGCCATAGTGGGCCTTGTGGAGAAGAGGAGAGGTGTCCAGGGCAGGGCCGCGTGCCCCTTCCCCCTAGCCCGAATAGGACAAGGAGAGGAGGGTGGCGCCCCCCTTTCCTTCCTCTCTCCCTCCTCTTTCCCCCTCCCCTCCTAGTCCAACAAGGAAAAGGGAGGGAGTCCTACTCCCGGTAGGAGTGGGACTCCTCCTGGCGCGCCCCCTCTAGACCGGCCACACCTCCCCCCTTGCTCCTTTATATACGGGGGCAGGGGGCACCCTAGAGACACACAATTGATCGTTTAATCTTTTAGCCGTGTGCGGTGCCCCCCTCCACCATAGTCCACCTCGATAATATTGTAGCGGTGCTTAGGCGAAGCCCTGCGTCGGTAGAACATCATCATCGTCACCACGCCGTCGTGCTAACGAAACTCTACCTCAACACTCGGCTGGATCGGAGTTCGAGGGACGACATCGGGCTGAACGTGTGCTGAGCTCGGAGGTACCGTGCGTTCGGTACTTGATCGGTCGGATCGTGAAGACGTACGGCTACATCAATCGCGTTGTGCTAACGCTTCAGCTTTTGGTCTATGAGGGTACGTGGACAACACTCCCCCCTCTCGTTGCTATGCATCACCATGATCTTGTGTGTGCGTAGGAATTTTTTTGAAATTACTACGTTCCCCAACATGCCGATCATCGGGCAAGTCAACTAAAGTCCACACTTTGTTCTCATACATGGATCCCGTCTCAGATTTCATGGCTTCAAGCCATTTTGCGGAATCTAGGCTCATCATCGCTTCCTCATAGTTCGTAAGTTCGTCATGGTCAAGTAACATGACCTCCGGAACAGGATTACCGTACCACTCTAGTGCGGATCTTACTCTGGTTGACCTACGAGGTTCGGTAGTAACTTGATCAGAAGTTTAATGATCATCATCATTAGCTTCCTCACTTACTGGTGTAGGAATCACTGGAACTGATTTCAGTGATGAACTACTTTCCAATAAGGGAGCAGGTACAATTACCTCATCAAGTTCTACTTTCCTCCCACTCACTTCTTTCGAGAGAAACTCCTTCTCTAGAAAGGATCCATTCTAAGCAACAAATATCTTGCCTTCGGATATGTGACAAAAGGTGTACCCAACAATTTCCTTTGGGTATCCTATGAAGACACATTTCTCCGATTTGGGTTCGAGCTTATCAGGTTGAAGCTTTTCACATAAGCATCACAACTCCAAACTTTAAGAAACGACAACTTGGGTTTCTTGCCAAACCACAGTTCATAAGGTGTCGTCTCAACGGATTTTGATGGTGCCCTATTTAACGTGAATGCAGCTGTATCTAAAGCATAACCCCAAAATGAGAGCAGTAAATCAGTGAGAGACATCATAGATCGCACCATATATCTAGTAAAGTACGATTACGATGTTCGGACACACCATTACGCTGTGGTGTTCCAGGTGGCATGAGTTGCGAAACTATTCCGCATTGTTTCAAATGAAGACCAAACTCGTAACTCAAATATTCTCCTCCATGATCAGATCATAGAAACTTTATTTTCTTGTTACGATGATTTTCCACTTCACTCTGAAAACATTTGAACTTTTCAAATGTTTCAGACTTATGTTTCATTATATAGATATACCCATATCTGCTCAAATCATCTGCGAAGGTGAGAAAATAACGATATCCACCACGAGCCTCAATGTTCATTGGACCACATACATTAGTATGTATGATTTCCAATAACTCTGTTTCTCGCTCCATTGTTCTGGAGAACGAAGTTTTAGTCATCTTGCCCATGAGGCATGGTTCGCAAGTACCAAGTGATTCATAATCAAGTGATTCCAGAAGTCCATCAGAATGGAGTTTCTTCATGCACTTTACACCAATATGACCCAAACGGCAGTGCCACAAATAAGTTGCACTATCATTATCAACTCTGCATCTTTTGGCTTCAATACTATGAACATGTGTATCTCTACTATCAAGATTTAGTAAAAATATACCACTCATCAAGGGTGCATGACCATAAAAGATATTACTCATATAAATAGAACAACCATTATTCTCCAATTTAAATGAATAACCATCTCGTATCAAACAAGATCCAAATACAATGTTCATGCTCAACGCTGGCACCAAATAACAATTATTTCGGTCTAAAACTAATCCCGAAGGTAGATGTAGAGGTAGCGTGCCGATGGCGATCACATCGACTTTGGAACCATTTCCCACGGGCATCGTCACCTCGTCCTTAGTCAATCTTCGCTTAATCCGTATCCCCGGTTTCGAGTTGCAAATATTAGCAACAGAACCAGTATCAAATACCCAGGCGCTACTGCGAGCATTAGTAAGGTACACATCAATAACATGTATATGAAATATACCTTTCACTTTGCCATCCTTCTTCTCTGCCAAATACTTGGGGCAGTTCCGCTTCCAGTGATCAATCCCTTTGTAGTAGAAGCACTCAGTCTCAGGCTTAGGTACAGACTTGGGTTTCTTCACTTGAGCAGCAACGGGCTTGTTGTTCTTTTTGAAGTTTCCCTTCTTCCCTTTGCCCTTTTTCTTGAAACTGGTGGTCTTGTTGACCATCAACACTTGATGCTCCTTCTTGATTTCTACCTCGGCAGTCTTTAGCATTGTGAAGAGCTCAGGAATCGTCTTATCCATCACTTGCATATTATAGTTCATCACGAAGCTCTTGTAGCTTGGTGGCAGTGATTGAAGAACTCTGTCAATGACACTATCATCAGGAAGATTAACTCCCAGCTGAGTCAAGTGGTTGTGGTACCCAGACATTCTGAGGATATTGTCGGGACCCCTATTTTAAGTCACACCGATCTAGCATGTAACACCTCATATCACTTTGCGGCCTCACGCACGGTATTCCCACGAGTGTCGCCTTACCATGGCCCGGGACCATTTGCGCCTTTTGGCTCACGTATATGATAGTGTCGCTAGCATCCATATGATAGAGAACCCGGGCCGACATGACTAGTCGTGAACCCAAAGTGGCACTAACTTACAGGGACAGGCATACATGAAACAACATCGAGCATGTCGGTCAGCAGTGTGTGAATCCGGGCTGTAGCAACTGGGCTAACAGGACTCCGGGAATCCGGGCTGTAGCAGGCTAGCAGGACTCCGGAAGTCACCGCGTGAAATTTCCCCAAAGGGAAAGACACAGGAATGAAGTGAATCACATGCCGGCCAGTCTAAGTGTTCCGGAGCAGTAGTCTTGGGCTAGCAGGACTCCGGTGAACCGGGCTGTAGCAGACTACCATGGCTCAGTGGAAGCACTAGACTACATTTCCCCATAAGAGAGTCTACCAAGGATAAACAACTAGGTTGTCAGATCCCACACATAGCAATACACGTCACACGTACGCATAACATGCAAGTATGTGCTGTACAACATGGCATCACAACATAACTCAAACTCATATAGATAAAGGACCAAAAGAGCCACATAGCGTTAATACAAACAGAGGTCTCATGACCCATCATTCAGAGCATACAAGCAACGGAAGCATTACATGTCTGAGTACAGATAACTACAAAAGAAAAAGTCTGAGAAGCCTAACTGTCTACAAGTCCCTCCCAAGGGTACAAGATCGTAGCTGAGGTAACAAGCTACTCGTCGAAGTCCAAGCGGTACTACTAGTGAGACAGATGTCTCACCTGCAAAACATAAATAAAGCAAAACATGAGTACCAAGGTACTCAGCAAGACTTACATCAGATCCTATCATACATGCATTTGTATCAAGAAGGTAATGTGGGGTTTAGTTGCAGCAAGCCAGCTTTGACTCAGTGGCTATCCTGTTCTACGACTACGAAAAACTTCTTGAGGTGAGATGACGCACACAAGTCCACTAATCACCACACAATACACCACTATGGATTCATCCCCGTCTCTCTACGAGAAGGCCATCCATAGCACTCACACTTGTCTTGAGAATTTTAGAGTATCCACTTTAAGTTGTCTATGTACCATGTAAGCATCCAAGAAGTCCACAACCGAGGAAACAACTATTCGAATAGATCATGATAACCCTGCAGGGGTGTACTTCTTCACACACGCTCTCGCCACTTACCGCCATGTACACGTCATGTATCTCGGCAACCTTCAAGCGGAAGCCTGGCGAGGGAGTCGGCCACGACCTAACTAACCACACAAGACTCTAGTCCAGGTTTATCGCCTATTCAGGTTCCATCCGCAAGGAGATCCGGCCGGGGTTTCACTCACGGCCTCAAACGATGTGTGCAGGGTTCCCAAGCCCACCTCGCCGGATGGATCTACGCTTGGTACACCGTGCCACTTGTGCCTAGTCCGTCCCAAGCCCACCTGGCCGGGTGCCACTTGGTAGACTACTAACACTACCTACAAACACCAGAAACTATTTGCAACTCCTGGAAAGAGATCAAGTTGGCTAATAAGTCGAGAGAGCTTGGAGCGCCCGAAGCCCAATGCATGGTAGTAACTAGTCATTGGACAACTTACACAGAACTCAGTTCTTAAGGACGGTCCCAATGAGACAACCCACCATGTACTCCTACATGGCCTCTCACCGCTACCTTTACCAAATCATGTTCACATGCTTAACTCTCAGCACCAGAACATACTGTAACACTCCAATTCATTCCCGATGAATCAGACTTGACACAACTCTAAGCAGTAGCAAGCATGGCATGGTAGGAACACAACATGGCTCAATCAACTCCTACACATGCTAGTGGGTTTCAACTATTTACTGTGGCAACGACAGGTCATGCAGAGGAATGGGTTCAACTACCGCAGCATAAAGTAGCAGTTGAATCATTGTTGTCCTAATGCAATAAAAGAGAGCAGGAGTGAGAGGGTAGGATTGTATCGGAATGAACAAGGGGGTTTGCTTGGATGGTAGATCAACAGGGGGGCACTGCTCCTCAAACAGGTACTCTGGAGCACTCTCCGGAGCAGGACCTATCAAGAAGGAACGGTGTCGACAAATCAAAACACAATCATATGCAACAATATGATGCATGAACAGACATGTAGATGTGATGTTGTTTGAGCTAATGCAGCTAGCATTCATTTGGATGAAGTCCATTTGAACCAAGAATTCAAATGCAACTCCAAGTTAAGTCTTTATGAATGCCATTAATATGTTTTCACCTATACAACAAGTATAAGTTGGTTTATCATGCATGAAAATGGTACATATGGATAGATTGCATTTCTATGATAATTTTTCATATATAAATTATTTCAATCTGAGCTGCGGTTGAATTTCTATGATATTTTGAAGTTTATAGCATTTTCCAGATTTTCCGGATTTATTTTTAAACCAGAAAATGATTAATTGCGTCAGCATGACAGCAGCATCGCGTCAGCAGGTCAACCAGGTTGACCCGGGTCAAACCTGACATGTGGGGGCCACATGTCAGTGACTAACTAACTAATCTAAGTTAATTAGTGTTAAGCTCCTACTAACTAAAATGTCAGTGGAGTTAATTAAACTTAATTAAAAACTAAACTAGGATTAGTTGGGGCCAGGGCCCACTTGTTAGCGACCCACGGGAGGTCAAACCTCCTGGTCAGCAGGGTCAAACCCGTCGGCGACTCGATGCCGGCGAGGCCAGGCGCGGCGGAGGGCCTCAGATTTGGTCCTCCGGTGACCAAATGGGCCGGGGAGACCATCTCCGAGGAGCTGGTGCTCGCGCGCATCTAGGGGAGCAGACGGGAGGCTGCGGGGGTTATGGAGCTCACCGGAGCGGAGCTCGAGGCGGCGGCCGGAGCACGGCTACGGGCAGGAGCAGGCTGCGGGGCACGGAGAGGCCACCCGAGGGGCTCTGCGGCACCCTCGTGGCACCAGGAGCACGACTGAGTGCTCGGGGGCGGCTGGCTCGGGCTCTGGCCACGGTGGTGCCATGGCCGGCGGTGATGAGGTCTCAGGCGTGGCAGCTGAGCTAGCTAGGCGGGGCAAACAAGCACAGGGAGGAGGGGAAACGGAGAGAGCTCACAGCGGTCTCGATGGCGTCATGAGCGAGCTCGGGGGAGGCCTGGATGAGGTGAATCGACGACGAGGATCTCCGGGTGGCCGGAGACGAAGACGATGGCGATGGAGGCACTCCAGGGCCTCCCGAGGCATGTGGCTTGGCGTCGAGGACGAGGAAGATGACGCGGAGCTTGTGGGCACGTCGGAGAGGCGAGGCGTGGCGGTGGCTACGGCAACAGCGAGCGGCGGCGACAGTAGCGCTCGGGCGGGTCAAGAGAGAGGGATCCTGGGGAGGAGGGAGAACGAGAGAGAGCGAGAGAGGTGCAGGGCGGCCCGTGGCGTCGCGCAAAGCATCCAGGGCGACGAGGGGGAGGCCAGGCAGGCAGGTGGCGTGGCGGCATGGAGGTGCGCACGCGCCGACCACACGCCCTGTCCTCCTGGCGAGAGGTCAGGGACGGCTGGCGTCGGCCAGCTGGCTGGGCTGGCCTGCTGGGCTGCCAAGTAGGAGGCCCAGGTAAGTATTTCCCTTTCTTTTGTTTTTCTTTTCTATTTCTGTAGTTTGTTTTCTGATTTAGTAAAACACTAAATCAATTTATTGCTCTTCTGAGATTTATTGTAGGAGCTAGTTGAAATATTCCAAAGCCCCTCACATAAAAATCAGAATTATTGGACATATATAAATAAATATAACACATATATATCCAATACAAATAAGTATTGCATTAATTCCAAATGGCCAAAATAAATATTTATGAGCTCCTGAAAATATTTGTTTGAATTTTACCTCTGACCAATATTTTCAGAGAGCAATGTGAACATTTTCTTGGACCTTTTTGGAGCAATTTTTATCTGGGTTATTTCCAGAAATGATTTTTGAGGCTTTCACAAATCCCCATTTCAAAGTTAAATGGAATTTAAACATGATGCTCACAAGAAGGCTAGCCTAGGTCATACCAGAACTAGGGATGTGACATATATGTTCACTGACAGAACTATTCTCCTCCATTTTGCAGATGTAGAACTTATTGGAGACTTCATATCTCTCAATCTGGGCATTTGCTTGAAATTTTAACTTCAACTCCGGGAACATCTCATATGCTCCATGATGTTCAAAACATCGTTGAAGTCCCGGTTCTAGGCCGTAATGCATGGAATACTGAACTATCGAGTAGTCATCAGCTTTGCTCTGCCAGGTGTTCACAACATCTGGCGTTGCTCCTGCAGTGGGTTTGTCACCTAGCGGTGCTTCTAGGATGTAATTTTTCTATGCAGCAATGAGGATAATCCTCAAGTTACGGACCTAGTCCGTGTAGTTGCTACCATCATCTTTCAACTTAGCTTTCTATAGGAACGCATTAAAATTCAACGGAACAACAGCACGGGCCATCTATCTACAACAACATAGACATGCTTGTAAGGGTTATAGATACCCAACTACTCATATGCTTGTTGACACGATTGCTGAGGCCGGCTATGAAATTAACCCTACTGAGAGGGTGATCTTGCCATCACCTCCGGCGAACAATCTCCAGTGGACGGTGGCGACGCCACCCATCTCTTTCGGAACGATCAACGTTCCTGCCAAGAATACTGCCGTCATTTCCGGAACGACACCAACCTGTTCAGGCAATGTGTTGCATGACACGCAAGATGTTGTGTCATCTGTTTGCGTTGCACCGGAACTTCTGGCCCAACATGGACCTCCAGCCCAACATGGGGATCTGACACCCTACACGGCTTCTATGGCCCAAGTTGTGGCCCAACCATCAGTGCCGTTTTTGGATAAGGTGGTTTCTTCATCTGGAAATTATTCTCAACTGATTATGGACTCTGCTGGGGATTCTGCTAGGGTTAATGATATTATTGATGATATTGTGTTCAATGTGTGGAAGTGCCAGAACTGTTTATCTATGTTGCACCACACCAGTTCGTGCACCAATCAGGTCAGATGCCGTCGATGCTTTAGATCGGGCCACAGAGCCAAGGGGTGCTCCGGCTCTGTGCCTTCCCCAACTTACAAGTGGGTCCCACAAGCCAATTCGGTTTCTCCGGAACGGTCAGCGGAGATATACTTGCCTGGCGCCTCGGTTTCCCCCTGGGGTCTCTGCCCAGTCCTATCACGCTTGCCACCCCATCGCTTCCGCCATTGCCTGCAGAGCCACCGCCCATCACGCCTCTGCCACCTACCTCAACACCGCCACCCACCACACCACCATCTCCATTGTCACCGCCGCCAGCTTGCCACCATCCTCCAGGACTACATCCTCGCCAACAGAGCTTCCTCCGAATCCAACAATGGCCACCTTTTCTCTCGACCCCACGCCGTTCGTCCCGCATGGTTTCGAGATCATCGATGGTGGTCCGCGGCGACTCCCGCGCACCTTCTACTCTCCTGCTGTGGCTCCTGATCGTCAGCATGAAGACTACGCCATTGCCATCGTTGAGCCTACTCCTCTGCCTGAAGAAGCTCTGATCTTCAGAAATATGGTCAGTAATTTTGTAGTTAACAATCTTGGCCGCGCTGTTCTTGATGCTCAGCCTTGGATCCAAGGAGTTGGTCTCTTCCGTTTCAATAGCCCGTTTGCTAGGCAAGCTCTAGTAGATCATCCTCCATTTGATCTTGGCAATGATAGATTTGTTTGATTTGTGCCGCACGATGAGGGTATTAACTACAGAGCTATCCAAGGTTTTCGCCGGGGCTGGGTTATGATTGTTGGAATACCTCTGGATTATAGGCGCACGTAGTTTATTTCAGATGCTATCAGCACTTTTGGCTGCTTTCATCATTGGTGCCAGGATGATCCTCTACTTGTTCGTACTCTGGCGTATGTTTCTTTTTCCTGCAACCACATTAGTGCTACGAGATGTTGTGTATCGAGAGTTTGCTGACTTTGGTGGTTCCCGCATTTCTTGGTCTGCTCTGATATACATCTTTTCTACAGACTTTGCTGATATTCTGCCAGCCGATGAGGACCCTATGCCCTTTGATGGCAACCCGCATCCTCTCCCTGGACACCTGCAGTTTCATAACCAGAACTGGGTTATGCCTGAATTTCCTGAGATTGGCTGGGATGAGTTACCACCACCAGAGCATAACCATGCGCCACAACACCAGGATGCTCCACATGATGAGCCACAACAGGAGCTTGTGGATGAGAATCAAGTTGTTGTGGATCAATCGCAAGAGTCGATGGTTCTGTAAGTCTCAGATGATTCAGTTAATAACTAGCCAGTGAATGATATGGTCATTTTTCAGCAACCTGGGGTTCCCTTGCAGCCTCCTCTGCATATTGGACAGGTGCTCACTGTCTTTGGTCCTGTCCTGCCTCCTGACATGCTGTGGCAGCGCTCATTTGAGAAGATGATGCCCTCTCTATGCTTTACTGAAGTCCCAAAGCTCATGTTTAAGTCTAGATTTGGGTCACTCTTGCTTTCTAACAAGTCTTGGGATGTTTGCTTTAATGGATATGATCTCAGCATTGTTCTGCCACCTGTGCCTGCTTCTTCCAGTGTTAGTACTCGCCTTATTTCTCCAGCAAAAAGGCCAGTTTCTCGGGCCCTCTGTTTTGATGATATTTATGAACCCATCACTGAATCTTTTGAGTTCACCGCTGCACCAAAGGTGACTCTGAAACGTGATCGCAAGCAAAAGTCTATAGCTTTGGTGGACACAGAGGTTCGTCGCAGTGCACGGATTAGTGCTTTACGAGATGGCTACCGTTTTCCAGGCAGTGGAAACAACAAATCTAAAGGTCTGAACAGGTCACCGCACACTCTAAAGAAACGCAAGACCAAGTCGGCTCAGTCTGATGGAGCTTCTACAGTGCCACCACCAACTGCCATCGCTGACCTCCAGCGTATTGGGGCTCGCCTGCGCATAGCTCCGGAGAAGATCACCGTGGATAAGCTTGTTGCTAATCTGGCTCAATCTACCAGCAGCACGAGTTCTGATGATTAATTGCACACGTCTGCTTTCTGGTCCATGGTGTACCACCTTAAATGTCATCTATCTTTATTTATGTCTTCATGTTTCGAACTCTGTCATTTTTCTATGTTTAGCTGGACTATGCGGATCATTGTGTGGTCTACTTTTGCTGCAATTTCTTATGGTTTGTAATGAGTCAGACTGGGTTTAAAGAATGGAAGGTTCTGTGATGGAACGTGCGTGGCCTTAATTCTGAAGCGCGACAGCTTGCTGTCAAACAGAAAATTGATGAAAGTGGTTGCTCTGTGGTTTGCCTACAAGAAACTAAGTGTATGCATATTGATCATAGGTGTCGGCGTTCTGGGAACGGGGGTCCCCAGACTTGCCTGCCTGCGGCCTGCGGCGTGGCTCAAAAGGGGGCCCAGCATGGCCCATCTTCATCAACACAAGACTCAAGACCCTCGCAAGGGGCCAAGCCTCGTGGGGCGGACGACACGGACCATCCTCCAGCACGGCCTCGTCAGGCTAGCTCGCAAGGAGGCGGAGAGATCAAGGCAGGGTACCTCGCGAGGTGCCCGTGACGCGAGCCATGACGACTTAGGGCGCCAGGCGGGTGCCAGCCCGCGCATCGTCCTCCTTTCCTCTTTGGTGCAAAGGGGGCAAGCGCAGCCGCGGAATACCGAGGCATCAGACAAAGGTTGCCATTTCGGTGCAACGAGACCAAGACCAGGAGGACTACGAGACGGAGGTCACCGTGGAGCCCAAGACGGCGTCATCACCAGAGCTTTGCGTAGGCGAAGACTGCTTTTGTCAGGATAGTTGATACTTGCTGTCCCCCTTCAAATTAGCCCGCCATTGTTGGCTCCCTTCCCGCTCGATATTTGGGAAGAGGACCAGGGCCTCTATAAATAGGACCAGCCACCCACATAGCAAGGGGCCGGGCAAGTAAGAGTAAGGCAGTGAGTGAGAGAGAGAGAGAAAGAGAAAGGCGGCTGAACTCCTCCCAGAAGTTCATCGCCCCATCCAAGAACAGACCCTCGCAAGGCTGTTCTTCTTTGTATTGCTCATCATCATCAGCCCCAAGAGGCAATCTACCCACCACACATTGGAGTAGGGTATTACACCACAACGGTGGCCCGAACCAGTATAAACCTTGTGTCTCTTGTGCAGTTCTTTCAGTAGTCTAGATCTTTGCGAGACGGAGAGGTAGAAGGCATAATCTCCGTGCGCACCCCAGTGTTCGAACCTTAAGGGTCTGCCGGAACCCGAAATCCGACATTTGGCGCGCCAGGTAGGGGTGCACCGGAATTCGTCTTCCACCGCCCCGTTCTCCTCCTACCGTCGCATCCATGTCTGACGCTCGTCGGGCCCGCGCCGAGCGCCGGGCCGCCATCGCTTCCTGCGTCGCCCAGACGGCGCCCGTCGGTGGACGTCCTCATCGTTCCCCGTCGCCCACCATCAACGCCGCCACTGGCCCGGCGAGGGGCGAGCAGCAAGCGTCGTCTCAGCATTCATCCGTGCGGCAAGACGGCCGCACCGCTACTCCATCGCTCACACCAGCTGGTTCTTCGTCCCGCACGCTCTGCGCCCCCTTGGAGGCTCGAGCTGCGCTCCTCGCGGCAAACGAGCTCCTGCGCTACCGTCCCGTCGACGACGTCTACGAAGAGTGGCTCGACCGCGTCGCCGAGCTTGTCCGCGCCGCAGGGGGCTCTCCCGCGCCGTCCATTCCGTTGCGCCACACCCCGCCCCGCGCGGGCAACAAAGCTCCGGAGGCGTACCAGCCGCCTCCTCTCCAAGAAGACGCCATGGCTCCAAGGTGCATGGCCCCTGGGCGGAACTCGCTCCATCAGGTGCCAGCGCAGCAAGAACGGAGCTGCCAAGAAGTCCCTCGCCCGCAAGGAGCTGCCCGGGCGCTCCCTGCTCCGGCACGCCGCGACCCTGCTCCGGCTCCGGCACACCAAGACCCCGCGCTGCTCCTAGCTGCAGCGCGTGGGGACCCTCAAGACCGAGCTCTCCACCAGCCGAAGCCTTTCGTGGCCACCGCAGGCTGCCGTGCCTACACCACCGAGCTGCGTAGCGTCGCGTGGCCCGGCAAGTTCAAGCCAGACCTGCCTCCTCGTTACGATGGCACGACTGACCCTGCCGAGTTCCTCCAGCTCTATGAGCTGGGCATCGAAGCTGCCAGCGGGGACGAGAAGGTCATGGCGAACTGGTTCCCCATGGCGCTCAAGGAAGGAGCTCGCACCTGGCTCCTGAATCTGGCTCCAGGCACGATCTCTTCCTGGGACCAGATGCGCACCCGCTTCATCGCCAACTTCCAAGGTACTCGCGACCGGCCACCCGCCGTGAGCGACATGCGCCGCATCAAGCAACAACCTGGAGAGACCCTGCAAAAGTACATCCAGCGCTTCAACAGCGCGCGCCTCAAGATCCCCAAGGTGTCTGAGGAGGCCATCATCTCGGCCTTCTCCGATGGTGTGCGCGACGTCAAGATGAAGGAGGAGCTGGCGATGCATGAAGACCTGTGCACCTCCCTGGAGCTGTTCAACTTGGCGACCAAGTGCGCCAGGGCTGAGGAGGGACGCCTCTCCCTCCTCGAGCTGCCTGCCGCAGACCCAGAAGAGAAGAAGCCCAAGGCCAAGGACGTGAAGCGCAAGGAGGCTGCCGTGCTCGCGGCAGAACCAGACACCAAGCGGGGCAAAGATCTGCCTGAGTCCTCCCGGGGCGGCCGGTACTGTGTGTACCACGACCTCCACACCCACAACACCAACGAATGCCAAGAACTCCGCGCCGTGCGAGAAGGAAGGATCGGCCGTCGTCCCGAACGCGCCGATCGGGGCTACGGCCGAGGACGAGGAAGAAACGCAGGACGCTGGGAAGACCGCGGCCCGCGCCAAGGGTGGCGCGATCAACCTCGCGAGGATCGCTGGCGAGACCTGCCTCGCGAGGGGGACTGGAGGGATCAGCCTCGTGAGGATCGCCCATAGGGCCACGCAGGCCTCCCTCCACTGCCGCCTCAGCCAAGGAGAAACGAGGACCGCCATCAAGACGAAGGGGCTGGGGGCTTCCAGGAGCCACGCGCCATCGCCTGCATCCTGGGCGGAGCTCAAGCCCCGGCCTCCCAACGCATCTTCAAGCAGTTTGCCCGCGAAGTGAACGCAGTCCTCCCCAGGCTTGAAGCAACGCGCCCTCTCAGGTGGTCGGCATGCGCCATCACATTCAGCTCAGCGGATCAACTCAAGTGTGCGGCCACAGCCGGAGTCCTCCCGATGCTTTGCTCCCCAGTCATCAGCAATGTACTGGTCACCAGGACCCTCATCGATGGTGGGGCAGGGCTCAACGTCCTGTCCGTGGAAACGTTCAACAATCTCCAAGTGCCCTACGACCAGCTTCAGCCAACCAAGCCCTTCTCCGGAGTCACCGACGGCTCCACGGTCCCGATTGGGCAGGTCCGCCTCCCTGTCACCTTCGGGGCACGCGACAACTACCGCACCGAGCTCATCGACTTCGACGTCGCCCACATCCGCCTGCCGTACAACGCCATCCTCGGGTACCCAGCGCTGGCCAAGTTCATGGCCGTGACTCACCATGGCTACAACGTCCTCAAGATGCCAGGAAGTGGCGGAGTCATCACGGTGCCCTGTGAAGAGAAGGATGCAGTGTGTTCCCTGGAGCGAGCCTTTCAGGCCGCGTCACTGGAAGACCCGGATCGCGGAAGCAGGAGGCTTCCCGAGACCACCCCCAAGAAGAAGAAGACATCGTCCGGACCGGCCCCTCGGGAGGCGGGCCCCTCAGGGCCCGCATCTGCCCAGGGGGAACCTCCTTCCATCGCATAGGAAAGCGCGCCCGGCGCCCTCCTCAGGCAGGGCTCGGGGGCTCTCCCCTGGAGGGCCACCGACCTGGCCAGGGTCACAAGGGAGGCGCTTGGGCACCACATGGAGGCGTGTTTCGAAGCACGTTTCCCTCAAGAAGGAGCAAGGCAAGGAAGGTCAGACCGCAGGAGTTCGTCGACAAGGCCATTCAAGAACTACAGGAATCAAGAATCATGAGAGGTTGCCGCCGTCTACCGGCTGTGGCTCCCCATCCGGGCGAGGATGGTGGGCTGCGCGTCTGCATCGACGTACCAGGGCTCAACCAAGCCGCGACGATGGGGCGCCTCTGGCCCTCGCGAGTGGGGCGCTGCGGGGGCCCGCCCCACAGCTACGTTCGCATGCCTTACGGCTTGCCGAGCGCGGTTGCTACGTGCCAGCGCCTCACGAGGGGCATCATGGAGGCTCAAGAAGACAGGCGTTCCGCAGCCTTGGCGGAGATGGAGATGATTCGCGAAGAGCTACCAGTGCCTCCGGAGCCTCCCGAGGCCCCTGGGCCTGGGGGCTCGTGAGGATCGGCTTCCACAGCCCGCCGAGTCTGCTGCACCAACACCCCCTCGCCCTCGACACCCGCAGGTGACATCTTACAAGTTTCATTTCCAGCTGGGAGCACCCTCCCAGGGCTGCATCGTTCCCAGGCCGCGTGGGTCCGTCCCTGCGGTATGTATCCCTTTTATTTCATGTCGTTAGCTTGCTTTGTTGGGGGCGCCCCTCGGGCTGCATCATCCCCAAGTCGCTCGGGCCAGGCCCAGCGGCATGTATCTCCCTTGCGTTTATTTCCGGCTATGCATTCGCCCATCATGCTTGATTACTTGATGCCTGTCCACGGCACCTCTTCTTCTCCATGTCGACCACTTGGCCGTTAAAGGGGGGGTACCTGAGCATCGCGACTCAGGGCTCTTACTGGCTCTCCAGCCCTCACCCTCTGGCCATGTACACGGCATCGCGACCTGGCATACCAGCGACTGCTGAGACAAGCTCGAGGGCCGGGACCCGAGGACGTAGAGTGCCGGCATCTAACCAAATTTGCAGGAACACAGCACAAGATAAGGCCCAGTGCCAGGCGCAACCCGCCTAGAGGTAGGGCCCCGTGAGTCCCGCGCTGGCTCATGGGTGCCCAGATACACCTCACCTAGCCCTACCGTGCCGGCCACGTGTCAGGGCGGGGCTGTACACGCCCCGGGGGCTCCTCCCGGAGGGGAGCCCCCTCCCACGTACCAGTGGAAGCACCATGCTCCGCGCTGGCTGACGACACTGCCGAGGAGCGGCTATGCCCGTACACATGCGGAAGCGCTATGCTCCGCGCTGGTGATAAACAACTGAGGGTGGCCCCCGGGCCGCATCAACCTCAGGGAGCCCAGAGCTCAGTGTCTATCCTCATCACAACGGCTCCCCTCGGGAGCGCCGTGCGAGGGGGCTGGGCACGGGGGCTGCGCCTGGGTCACGCCCAGACGTACGCCACCCAGCCAGGCCCCTCGGGCCTGGTTCGTCGCGCGTTTCTCCCCGAGCGAAGCCAAGGTATGAAGGCCGTTTGAGCGTCAAGGGGGACCCCTGAGCATCGCGACTCAGGGGCCTAACTGGTCCCGTAGCCCCTCACTCCTTAGTTCCGAAAGGCTAATGCTGGGTGAGGCACGCGCGGGGCCGGGCTCTGCAGACGTAGAACGGTGGTCTCACTTGCATCTCACCTCATCACTTGCTGTTTGCGCGTCAAGGGGGACTCCTGAGCATCGTGACTCAGGGGCCTAACTGGCTCCGTAGCCCCTCACTCCTTTGGTCCCGTCCTGGTTTCCGGTCGGGGCTAATGATGGGTGAGGTACGCGCGGAGTCGGGCTCTGCAGACGTAAAATGGAAGATCCACCTACATCACACCTCCCTACTTGTTGTTCGTGCGCCAAGGGGGACTCCTGAGCATCGCGACTCAGGAGCCTAACTGTCTCCGTAGCCCCTCACTCCTTTGGTCCCGTCCTGGTTTCCGGTCGGGGCTAATGCTGGGTGAGGTACGCGCGGGGCCGGGCTCTGCCAGCGTAGAACACAAGCAAGTAGGGAAGGAAAGCATAAAATTCAAGGAACTTAAAAGCAAATATTACAGTCCATACTATCGTCTCAACACCAAACGCAAGTTTAAACGCCTCCCCGAGGCATGATGCATGTGTAGGAATTAAAAGCAGGACAGGAGCAGTAGCGGAGTCACTTGGCGGCGGTGGAGCAGCACGGGTGGCCCCACCTCATGGAGCAGCAGGACGGGAAGCATCCTGCTTAGACTTGGTACTGAAGGCCCGGAACTTCCCCAGCAGAGCCTCAGCGCGACCCTTCACGGCCTCGGCAGCAGCGGCAGCACCCTCGCTGCTTACTGGCTCCAACAGGCTGTCAAGGTCGGTGCTGGGGTCGCGAAGGTAGATGTGGGTGAAGACCCGCGTCAGCGCAGCAGAAGACAGGACACGCGCCTCGGCCTCGGCCGTGGGGCCAAGGCCAAGGGTGACATCCTCAAGAGCACGAACCAGGAAGGGAAGCAGCTTGGCGGGACCGTCCTTGGCGCCGGCCAGCGGGCTCTCCAGGCCACTGGCGTAGAGCATCTTCAGCGAAGCACGAGCCTTCTTCTCCATGTCTGCGAAGGCCACGCGATCCTCGGCAAGAACCTTGGCCTTGCTGTCCAACTCGACCCTCGTCGCCTCCAACTCCTTCCCCAGCGCACCTAGGCGGTCGCGGCGCTTCTTGAGCTTGGCCTCCCGGCCCTCGATGGCCACCTTGCGAGCCTTCATGCCTTCTTCTTGCTCCTGGCGAAGACGAACCTCTTTCGCGAGCTGGTCCCGCAGGCCTTGCAGCTCGTCCTCCAGCGCCTTGCAACGATCGCGGACTTCAACCACCTCCCCCAGGGCTGCGTCACGAGCAGCCTTCGTCTCAAGGACGGCCTGCCTCTCCTCGTCGCAGGCCGTCGAGGCTTGAACCAGCGCCGCCCGGATCGAGGCGTCGGAGCGAATCCATCCTGAAGCTAGCTCCAAGCGCCCGACCACTAGGCGAGGGTCGACAAGAAGATCCTGCCGCAGCCGGTCCAGTCCAGCAATAGCACGCTCCAGGACGACAGGAGGAGTTGGAGAAACAACAGTCGACGGAACGGGGGGAGAAGGCGGCGACGGCAAGACCACAGCGTCCTGAGGTGGAGCCTGCTGCGCCCCAGCGGCTGTGGTGGCGGCAGTGGGCAAAGGCACCACAGGAGTCACTTGGGCCATGGGGGCTGAGCTCACCCCAGCCAGCTTGGCCAGGCCTCGCGAGGACGACCGGGCGGGAGAAGCCCGCGCGCCACGGTCACCCTCCTCCACAGGCGGAGGCGCTGCCGCGGATGGAGCCTCAGGAGCCCCCTTCGGCTTCTTCGCCGCGGGCGCCAGCCTATTCAAGAAATGCGAACGTCAAGCCTCAGCAGCGGAACAAGAGATAAAGACAAGGGTCAAGCACTTACGGGTCATCGCCGGTGAGCTCGGGCAGCCTCCGGCCAAACTTGAAGCCTGACAGCCGGCTGGAAGGGTCAACCTCGGAAGCAGAAGGCGCGTCTGCAGACTGCCTCGGGGCAGGGGCAGACCCGCAGGAGATCAGCCCGGTCCTGTCCTTCTTCGGGATCAGGGGCAGGCTCCCGCCGACCTGCTCGTCTCCATCCTCGTCATCATCGCTCGAAGAAAGGCGGAGACTGCGGGGCCTGCGCCGGGGGAGGGGAGCCCTCGACTCTCCGTCGGTCGCCTCGGAGTCAGGCCCCTTTTCCCGCTCCTCTTCGTCCTCCTCTTTGCTGGAGTCGCCGGAGGGCACGTCCACCAGTCCCTCGGAAGCCGCCACGGGCACGAGCCCGTCCCCGTTAAAACGGGCATGGACTCCACCACCTGCTCCCAGTCGTCGCGAAGGAACAAGGGCTTGGGAGCGCCCTCCAACCTTGCCACCTCGCCCCCGACCAGAGATTGGAGGACCGCGGCCAAATCTTCGTCACCCAAGGCCGCGGGGCTCGGATGAGGCCTCCACATTGGAGGTGAGTACTGCCAGAGTGGAGCCACCTGGTGCTCCAGGAACTCCCTCAGCAGCAACGCACCGGTCAACTTCGCCACCGCCGTGCTGACCGGCCTCAGGTCCGCGTCCATCTTCTCCAACACCAGTTTCGCGCGGGGGTCCGTGAGCTCCGCTCGGCACCAGTCGCTGGAGCTCGCGGGCTGCTCCGCGGGCAAGATCAACCTAGGGTGGACGCGCCCGGCATCTACCAAGACCCACTTGCTCCTGAAGCCCTCAATCCTCTTCCCGGGATTCGAGATGGCAATGGTGCCGCCATACGCGACGAAGCTCGCGCACGCGGAAGGAGAACCGCGAGAGACCCGGAGGGAGAAGTAGTGGCGCAGCAAGGCCACTGAAGGCTGCACCCTTACGTGGGCCTCGCAGTAATAAGCGAAGATCGCCAGGAGAAGGACGGAGTTGGGATGGAGATGCAGAGCCTGCAAGTTGTAATGGCGGAGGACAGAGAAGAAAAACTCAGAGAAGGGAGGCACCAGGCCCGCAACAATGGAGCTTACAAAGAGAGGATAAAAGGTGCTCCCTCGGCCCTCAGGGGTGGCGGAGCCGGCCTTGAACACCTGCGCCCCATTGATGCCCTGCGCCGCCGCCATCTGGCGCAGCCGGGCAAGGCCCGCCTTGGACACGTTCGGCAAGTCCAGAGCAGGTGAGTACCAAGCTTCGGCCGGAGACTGACGGGGCGCCATGGCTTCCTAGGTCACGCAGCCGGAGTAGATCTAGAAATTTGGAGGAAGAAGGGGAGGCGCAAGAAAGGGGATCTGAGCAGCAACCGGAGAAAGCAAAAGGCAAAGTCTGGGCAGATGCCGTTCCTTTATCAACCTGCGCGGTTGCAGGAGCACTTGCGTCCCATCAACCGCCATGCGGCGCCCAAGGCCGCAGGCTGTTAGGGCCCGCGGCGCTTCGCCCTTGCCCTTTCGCCTCTCGGCACGGCCAAGTCCGGGCGCGCCTTGGGCCCGGGGGCTACTGTCGGCGTTCTGGGAACGGGGGTCCCCAGACTTGCCTGCCTGCGGCCTGCGGCGTGGCTCAAAAGGGGGCCCAGCACGGCCCATCTTCATCAACACAAGACTCAAGACCCTCGCGAGGGGCCAAGCCTCGCGGGGCGGACGACACGGACCTTCCTCAGGCACGGCCTCGTCAGGCTGGCTCGCGAGGAGGCGGAGAGATCAAGGCGGGGTACCTCGCGAGGTGCCCGTGACGCAAGCCATGACGACTCAGGGCGCCAGGCGGGTGCCAGCCCGCGCAGCGTCCTCCTTTCCTCTTTGGTGCAAAGGGGGCAAGCGCAGCCGCGGAGTACCGAGGCATCAGGCAAAGGTTGCCATTTCGGTGCAACGAGACCAAGACCAGGAGGACTACGAGATGGAGGTCACCGTGGAGCCCAAGACGGCGTCATCACCAGAGCTTTGCGCAGGCGAAGACTGCTTTTGTCAGGATAGTTGATACTTGCTGTACCCCTTCAAATTAGCCCGCCATTGTTGGCTCCCTTCCCGCTCGATATTTGGGAAGAGGACCAGGGCCTCTATAAATAGGACCAGCCACCCACATAGCAAGGGGGCCGGAGTAAGAGTAAGGCAGTGAGTGAGAGAGAGAGAGAGAAAGAGAAAGGTGGCTGAACTCCTCCCAGCAGTTCATCGCCCCATCCAAGAACAGACCCTCGCAAGGTTGTTCTTCTTTGTCTTGCTCATCATCATCAGCCCAAGAGGCAATCCACCCACCACACACTGGAGTAGGGTATTACACCACAACGGTGGCCCGAACCAGTATAAACCTTGTGTCTCTTGTGCAGTTCTTTCAGTAGTCTAGATCTTTGCGAGACGAAGAGGTAGAAGGCGTAATCTCTGCACGCACCCCAGTGTTCGAACCTTAAGGGTCTGCCGGAACCCGAAATCCGACAATAGGTTCATTAGGAAGTTCTGTCCTTGACGTTTTGACAATTTTGCATATGTGCCTTCGGTTGGTGCATCAGCTAGTATGGCTGTTATTTGGAATTCTTCTTTTTTTGAGGGCAAGTTAATTGAGGCCAAGCCTTTTGGTATTATTGTGCAGTTCCTTTCCAAACATACATATGAAGTTTGGAAGCTAGTGACTGTCTATGGTCCTTGTCACAGTCCTGCCCTGATGAGTTCGTGTAGTGGTTATATAATCTGGACATTAATTGTGATGACAAATGGCTTCTTTTGGGGGATTTTAACTTTATGAGATCGCTTGAAAACCGTAACCTGCCTGGTGGTAATGTCAACGACATCTTTTTGTTTAATGAAATCATAGGTCATTTGGGTATTGTTGAGCTGCCAATTAAGGGAAGGCAATTTACTTGGTCTATATGCAATCTCAACCCCTTCTTGAACAAACTGACTGTTTTTTCACTTCGGTTGCTTGGACTTCGGATCATCCAAACACTTTGGTCTTGCCTCTTGCACGATCGACATCGGATCATGTTCCTTGTGTGGTCACTATTGCCATGGCCATTCCCAAAGCTAAAGTTTTTCATTTCGAAAATTATTGGGTTCACTTACCTGGCTTTAATGAGTGTGTTGCTCAGGTTTGGGGCAGGACGGTGCGTAAGCAAATGGTTGCTTTAATGATATCCTCCAAGTTCAAAGCGCTCAGACATGCATTAAAGAAATGGCATCTAAAGCTGTCCACAGTTAAGGCGCTAATTTCTGATTGTAACAAAGTTATTCTGTTCTTTGATGAGATGGAGGACACCCGGCCTTTAAGTTGGCCTGGATTCAATTTCAGGCGAATAGTTAAGTTGCATCTACAGGATATTCTACATTGGCAGTATGTTTCTTGGAAACAACGCTGTACGATCAGAAGCATTAAGGTGGGGGAGGAAAATTCTAAAAAAATTCATGCTATGGCCATCGAAAGGTACTGAAGGAATACGATTTCTTCAATCAAGAATTCAGCGGGTGAGGTGGTTTCTGATCATCAAATGTTGGCGGGCATGTTTTGGACTGATTTCAATCAGCGTATGGGCCATGCAAAAGGAATACAAATGGGTTTTGATCTGCCCAATTTAATTCAGAGAGTTGATGGTCTGGAAGATTTATCTTTGCCATTCGCGGATTTTGAGGTTGATGTTGTAATTAAGAACGTGCCGTGCGACCGTGCTCCAGGCCCCGATGGCTTCACATGTCTGTTCTTAAAGAGGTGCTGGTCTATTCTCAAGGAGGATTTTATGAAACTTGTCAACGAGTTTTATGAGGGGAGGTGTAATTTGGAATGTCTTAATACTTCCTTAATCACCCTTGTCCGCAAGAAGCTAAGCCCAGAAGTGGTTGGAGATTTCAGGCCCATATCCTTGACTAACACGTGTTTGAAGTTTTTGACTAAGCCACTGGCCAATCGGCTACAAAAAGTGATCTTGAGATGTATACATCGCAACCAGTACGGTTTTCTTCGTTGCCGCTCTATCCAGGATTGTCTATCCTGGTGCTTCGAATATATTCATCAATGTAAAGCATCAAAACGGCCCATCATCCTCCTTAAGCTTGATTTCACGAAGGCCTTCGATATAATTGAGCATGAAGCCATCCTCAAAATCTTACAATGCAAGGGTTCTGATGATCGTTGGACTGGTTGGATTAATAACATTTTGTCCACGGGTTCTTCTTCTGTCCTTTTAAATGGAGTGCCAGGTAATCATTTTGTCTGCAGATCTGGCGTACGCCAAGGAGAACCACTCTCTCCGTTATTATTTGTCATTGCAGTGGATTTGCTTCAGTCGGTAGTCAATGAGATGTGCTCGAGAAACATTCTCACTCTGCCAATACCAACAAACTCCAATGATTACCCGATCGTGCAATATGCGGATGACACACTCATTGTGTTGCCTGCGATCGATGACCAGCTGATCGCCTTCAAGGACATGCTTAACACCTTTGCAGCATCAACTGGTTTACGTGTCAACTTTAGTAAGTCATCTCTTATTCCAATCAATATAAGTGATGAGGAGGGCGCTAGGGTCACCAACCTGCTAGGTTGTGATGTGGGATCTATGCCTTTCACATATCTAGGGTTACCCATGGGTACTTCCAGGCCCACGATCTATGATCTGTTACCTCTTGTTGACCGTATTGAACACCGGTTATCTGCTTCCTCGTGTTTGCTGAATCAAGGAAGTCGACTACAACTGCTTTAGTTAGTGCTTTGATCAATGCCAATCTACTTCCTGTGCACACTATCTCTCCCCAAGGGCATTTTGCAACAGATTGAGAGAATCATGCGTCAATGCCTGTGGAGAGGCAACACAGATAATCCTCGACAATCCCTAGCTGCATGGGATCGGGTCTGCCGACCCAAGAAGTGTGGTGGTTTGGGTGTGCTTAATTTGGGACTTCAAAATGAAGCCTTGTTACTCAAACATCTTTTCAAGTTCTTTAACAGAATGGACGTGCCTTGGGTCACATTAATTTGGGACACCTATTATGCTGCTTCACCACCACATGTCACTCAGAGCTGTGGCTCATTTTGGTGGAGGGAAGTCATGAGCTTGTACACCAAATTCTGCAAGTTAGCCGTCCCACAAGTGCATGCTGGCAACATAGTGGTATTTTGGCTTGATCGCTGGCAGCTGGGTAATAATGTGGTACTTTTGAGTGAGCATTTCCCTAGGCTTCATTCTTTTGTCATTGATGACACAATCTCAGTCAGAGAGTTTATGGAGCTTCCAAAGATCTCGGAACATTTCCATCTGCCACTATCACAAGAGGCCTATACTAAACTAACTCAGCTGCAAGATTTGCTGTCTTTCGTCAGCTTGAACGGGGAGAGTAAGGACGTATGGAAGTGGCCATCTAAAACTGGGGAGTTTAAATCAAAGATATATTATGAGTCTTGCTTCTCGCATCTGGTGGTTGATCCCATCTTCAAATGGATTTGGAAATGTGCTTGCACGCTCAAGTTTAAAGTGTTTGGATAGCTTCTTCTAATGGACCGCCTGGACACTAGGGATATGATGCAACGCAGGAACTGGATCATCCAGGATGATATGTGTGTTCTTTGCCTCTGTGCTTCACATGAGGATCGTGCACATCTTTTCTTTGCTTGCAACTTCAGCCAAAGGGTTTGGAATTACCTTGGAATTTCTTGGAATGCTCAACCCAACCAGAACACATATGAGATGGCTCTTGCTGTTTGGAAGGATTTTGGTCATCCTTTCTTCACTGAGGTGGTTTTTACTGCTACTTGGAATATCTGGACACAAAGGAATGGGAAAATCTTTAGAAATGAGAGACCTACCTTCATCTCTTGGAGGAGAAATTTCATACATGATATTTCCCTATTAGCTCATAGAATCAAATGTAAATATAAGGATAGCTTAGTTTCCTGGATAGCCTCTCTCTTATAGGCCTCTTGTAAGTATTTTCTTTTCTTTGTTTTTTGGTACTCTGTAATTATGTAACCTTTTTGTTAATTTTTTAATAAAGCACTATGAGGCTGTTTCCTTGCAGTACATAGTCAAAAAAACATAGACATGCAAAATACTATCAGGTACTAAGTTGATGATAAATTAAAGTTCAATTAATCAAATTACTTAAGAACTCCCACTTAGATAGACATCTCTCTAATCTTCTAAGTGATCACGTGATCCATATCAACTAAACCATGTCCGATCATCACGTGAGATGGAGTAGTTTTCAACGGTGAACATTACTATGTTTATCATATCTACTATATACGCTCGACCTTTCGGTCTTAGTGTTCCAAGGCCATACCTGCATATGCTAGGCTCGTCAAGTTTAACCCGAGTATTTTGTGTGTGCAAAACTGGCTTGCACCCGTTGTATGTGAACGTAGAGCTTATCACACCCGATCATCACGTGGTGTCTCGGCATGACGAACTGTAGCAACGGTGCATACTCAGGGAGAACACTTATACCTTGAAATTTAGTGAGAGATCATCTTATAGTGCTACCGCCGAACTAAGCAAAATAAGATGCATAAAGGATAAACATCACATGCAATCAATATAAGTGATATGATATGGCCATCATCATCTTGTGCCTTTGATCTCCGTCTCCAAAGCACCGTCATGATCACCATCGTCACCGGCTTGACACCTTGATCTCCATCGAAGCATCGTTGTCGTCTCGCCAAGTATTGCTTCTACAACTATCGCTACCGCTTAGTGATAAAGTAAAGCAATTACATGGCGATTGCATTTCAAACAATAAAGCGACAACCATATGGCTCCTGGTAGTTGTCGATAACTGTGTTACAAAACATGATCATCTCATACAATAAAATTTAGCATCATGTCTTGACCATATCACATCACAACATGTCCTGCAAAAACAAGTTAGACATCCTCTACTTTGTTGTTGCGAGTTTCACGTGGCTGCTACGGGCTGAGAAAGAACCGTTATTACCTACGCATCAAAGACCACAACGCGGTATAGTGATTGCTTTTTGATCTTCAGCAAGAACCCTGTTCATTGAATCTAATTCAACTAAAGTTGGAGAAACTGACACCCACCAGCCACATGTGTGCGAAGCAAGTCGGTAGAACCAGTCTCGCGTAAGTGTACGCGTAATGTCGGTCTGGGCCGCTTCATCCAACAATACCGCTGAATCAAGAATCAACTAGTGACGACAAGCAATATGTATATACCCACGTCCACAACTCCTTTGTGTTCTACTCGTGCATATAACATCTACGCATAGACCTGGCTGGGATGCCACTGTTGGGGAACACAGTAATTTCAAAAAAATTCGTACGCACATGCAAGATTTATCATGGTAATGCATAGCAACGAGAGGGGAAGAGTGTTGTCCACGTACCCTCGTAGATCGTAAGTGGAAGCGTTATGACAACGCAGTTGATGTAGTCGTATGTCTTCACGATCCGACCGATCCTAGTATCAAAAGTACGACACCTCCGCGAGCTGCACACGTTCAGCTCGGTGACGTCCCGTGAACTCTAGATCCAGCTGAGTGTCGAGGGAGAGTTTCTTCAGCACGACAGCATGATGATGGTGATGATGAAGCTACCGGAACAGGGCTTCGCCTAAGCACCGCAACGATAGGACCGAGGTGGATTATGGTGGAGGGGGGCACCACACACGGCTAAGGGATCAATGATTAACTTGTGTGTTCTAGGGTGTCCCCTGCCCCCGTATATAAAGGAGCAAGGGGGGAGGCCGGCCGGCCCTTGGGGCTCGCCAAGGAGGGGAGGAGTCCTCCTCCTAGTAGGAGTAGGACTCCCCCTTTCCTAGTCCAACTAGGAGGAGGAAGGGAGGAAGGAAGGAGAGGAGAAGGGAGAAGGAAAGGGGGGCGCTGCCCCCTTCCCTAGTCCAATTCGGACTAGAGGGGGAGGGGCGCGCAGCCCTGCCTTGGCCGACCCTCTCTCTCTCCACAAAGGCCCATGTGGCCCATTAGTTCCCCGGGGGGGGGGGGGGGGGGGGGGTCCGTTAACCCACTGGCACTCCGGTTTTCTCCGAAACCACCCGGAACACTTTTGGTGTCTGAATATAGCCGTCCAATTTATCAATCTTTATGTCTCGACCATTTCGAGACTCCTCGTCATGTCCGTGATCACATCCTGGACTCCGAACTATCTTCGGTACATCAAAACACATAAACTCATAATACCGATCGTCACCGAACGTTAAGCGTGCAGACCATACGGGTATGAGAATTATGTAGACATGACCGAGACACATCTCCGGTCAATAACCAATAGTGGAACCTGGATGTTCATATTGGCACCCACATATTCTACGAAGATCTTTATCGGTCAAACCGCATAACGATATACGTTGTTCCCTTTGTCATCAGTATGTTACTTGCCTGAGATTCGATCATTGGTATCTCAATACCTAGTTCAATCTCGTTACTGACATGTCTCTTTAATCGTTCTGTAATGCATCATCCCGTAACTAACTCATTAGTCACATTGCTTGCAAGGCTTATAGTGATGTGCATTACCGAGAGGGCCCAAAGATACCTCTCCAATACTCGGAGTGACAAATACTAATCTTGATCTATGCCAACTCAACAAACACCATCAGAGACACCTGTAGAGCATCTTTATAGTCACCCAGTTACGTTGTGACGTTTGATAGCACACTAAGTGTTCCTTCGGTATTCGGGAGTTGCATGATCTCATATTCAGAGGAACATGTATACGTTATGGATAAAGCAATAGCAACAAACTAAATGATCATTGTGCAAAGCTAACGGATGGGTCAAGTCAAGTAGAGGCATGACCATCATGCAACTCATGTCTATGGTTAGGAAACATAACCATCATTGATTCAACGAGCTAGTCAAGTAGAGGCATACTAGTGACACTCTGTTTGTCTATGTATTCACACATGTACTAAGTTTCCGGTTAATACAATTCTAGCATGAATAATAAACATTTATCATTATATAAGGAAATATAAATAACAACTTTATTATTGCCTCTAGGGCATATTTCCTTCAGCCCCTCTACTTGGCCGCCTCCTCCTCTCCCCTCCACTAAAGCCCATGAAGGCCCATTAACCCCCCGAGGGGGGGGGTTCCGATAACCCCCGGTACTCCGGAAAATGCCCGAACTTATCTGAAACCTTTCAGGTGTCCAAACATAACCTTCCAATATATCTATCTTTATGTCTCGACCATTTCGAGACTTCTCGTCATGTTCGTGATCACATCCGGGACTCCGAACAACCTTCGGTACATCAAATCACATAACACACAATACATATCATCATCGAACGTTAAGAGTGCAGACCCTACGGGTTCGAGAACTATGTAGACATGACCGAGACTCATCTCTGGTCAATAACCAATAGCGGAACCTGGATGCTCATATTGGTTCCTACATATTCTACGAAGATCTTTATCGGAAAACCGCATAACAACCTATGTTGTTCCCTTTGTCATCGGTATGTTACTTGCCCGAGATTCGATCATCGGTATCATCATACCTAGTTCAATCTTATTACCGGCAAGTCTCTTTACTCGTTCCATAATGCAACATCCCACAACTAACTCATTAGTCACATTGCTTGCAAGTATTATAGTTACATGCATTACCGAGAGGGCCCAGAGATACCTCTCCGACAATTGGAGTGACAACTCCTAATCTCGATCTATGCCAACTCAACAAACACCATCAGAGACATCTGTAGAGCATCTTTATAATCACCCAGTTACGTTGTGACGTTTGATAGCACACTAAGTGTTCCTCTGGTATTCGGGAGTTGCATAATCTCATAGTCATAGGAACATGTATAAGTCATGAAGAAAACAATAGCAATAAACTAAACGATCATAGTGCTAAGCTAACGGATGGGTCATGTCAATCACATCATTCTCTAATGATGTGATCCCGTTTATCGAATGACAACTCATGTCTATGGTTAGGAAACTTAACCATCTTTGATTAATGAGGTAGTCAAGTAGAGGCATACTAGTGACACTCTGTTTGTCTATGTATTCACACATGTACTAAGTTTCTGGTTAATACAATTCTAGCATGAATAATAAACATTCATCATGATATAAGGAAATATAAATAACAACTTTATTATTGCCTCTAGGGCATATTTCCTTTAGTCTCCCACTTGCACTAGAGTCAATAATATATATTACATTGTAATGATTCTAATACCCATGGAGTCTTGGTGTTGATCATGTTTTGCTCATGAGAGAGGCTTAGTCAACGGGTCTGCAACATTCAGATCTGTATGTATTTTGCAAATCTCTATGTCTCCCAAATTGACTTGATCGCGAATGGAATTGAAGCGTCTCTTGATGTGCTTGGTTCTATTGTGAAATCTGGATACCTTTGCCAAGGCAATTGCACCAGTATTGTCACAAAAGATTTTCATTGGACCCGATGCACTAGGTATGACACCTAGATCGGATATGAACTCCTTCACCCAGACTCCTTCATTTGCTGCTTCCGAAGCAGCTATGTACTCCGCCCCGCACGTAGATCCCGCCACGACGCTCTGCTTGGAACTGCACCAACTTACAGCTCGTCCATTTAATAAAAATATGTATCCGGTTTGTGACTTAGAGTCATTCGGATCAGTGTCAAAGCTTGCATTGACGTAACCATTTATGACAAGCTCTTTGTCACCTCCATAGATGATAAACATATCCTTAGTCCTTTTCAGGTATTTCAGGATGTTCTTGATCGCTGTCCAGTGATCCACTCCTGGATTACTTTGGTACCTCCCTGCTAAACTAATAGAAAAGGCACACATCAGGGTACACAGCATTGCATACATGATAGAACCTATGGCTGAAGAATAGGGAATGACTTTCATTTTCTCTCTATCTTCTGAAGTGGTCGGGCATTGAGTTTGACTCAACTTCACACCTTGTAACATAGGCAAGAACCCTTTCTTTGCTTGATCCATTTTGAACTTCTTCAAAAATTTATCAAGGTATGTGCTTTGTGAAAGTCCAATTAAGCATCTTGATCTATCTCTATAGACCTTGATGCCCAATATATAAGCAGCTTCACCGAGGTCTTTCATTGAAAAATTCTTATTCAAGTATCCTTTTATGCTATTCAAAAATTCAGTATCATTTGCAATCAACAATATGTCATCTACATATAATATCAGAAATGCTACAGAGCTCCCACTCACTTTCTTGTAAATACATGCTTCTCCAAAAGTCGGTATAAAACCATATGCTTTGATCACACTATCAAAGCGTATATTCGAACTCCAGATGCTTGCACCAGTCCATAAATGGATCGCTAGAGCTTTCACACTTTGTTAGCACCTTTTAGATCGACAAAACCTTCTAGTTGCATCATATACAACTCTTCTTTAAGATATCCATTAAGGAATGCAGTTTTGACATCCATTTGCCAAAATTCATAATCATAAAATGCGGCAATTGCTAACATGATTCGGACAGACTTAAGCATTGCTACGGGTGAGGTCCCATTGTAGTCAACTCCTTGAACTTGTCGAAAACCTTTTGCAACAAGTCAAGATTTGTAGACAGTAACATTACCATCAACGTCAGTCTTCTTCTTGAAGATCCATTTATTCTCTATGGCTTGTCGATCATCGGGCAAGTCAACCAAGGTCCACACTTTGTTCTCATACATGGATCCCATCCCAGATTTCATGGCCCAAGCCATTTCTTGGAATCTGGGCTCATCGTCACTTCCTCATAGTTCGTAGGTTCGTCATGGTCAAGTAACATGACCTCCATAATAGGATTACTATACCACTCTGGTGCGGATCTTACTCTGGTTGACCTACGAGGTTCGGTAGTAACTTGATCAGAAGTTTCATGATCATTATCATTAGCTTCCTCACTAATTCTCGTAGGAATCCTTGGAATTGATTTCTATGATAAACTACTTTCCAATAAGGGAGCAGGTACAGTTACCTCATCAAGTTCTACTTTCCTCCCACTCACTTCTTTCGAGAGAAACTCATTCTCTAGAAAGGATCCATTCTTAGCAACGAATATCTTGCCTTCGGATCTGTGATAGAAGGTGTACCCAACAGTCTCCTTTGGGTATACTATGAAGACACGTTTCTCCGATTTGGGTTCGAGCTTATCAGGTTGAAGCTTTTTCACATAACCATCGCAGCCCTAAACTTTAAGAAACAACAACTTGGGTCACTTGCCAAACCACAATTCATATGGTGTCGTCTCAACGGATTTAGATGGTGCCCTATTTAACGTGAATGCAGCCGTCTCTAAAGCATAACCCCAAAACGATAGCGGTAAATTAGTAAGAGACATCATAGATCGCACCATATCTAATAAAGTGTGGTTACGACGTTCGGACACACCATAGCTCATAATACAAATCATCATCGAACGTTAAGCGTGCGGACCTTACTGGTTCGAGAACTATGTAGACTGAAGGAAATATGCCCTAGAGGCAATAATAAAGTTGTTATTTATATTTCCTTATATCATGATAAATGTTTATTATTCATGCTAGAATTGTATTAACCAAAAACTTAGTACATGTGTGAATACATAGACAAACATAGTGTCACTAGTATGCCTTTACTTGACTAGCTCGTTAATCAAAGATGGTTAAGTTTCCTAGCCATGGACAAAGAGTTGTCATTTGATGAATGGGATCACATCATTAGAGAATGATGTGATTGACTTGACCCATCCGTTAGCTTAGCACGATGATCGTTTAGTTTACTGCTATTGCTTTCTCCATAAATTATACATGTTCCTATGAATATGAGATTATGCAACTCCCGAATACCGGAGCAACACTTAGTGTGCTATGAAACGTCACAATGTAACTGGGTGACTATAAAGATGCTCTACAGGTGTCTCCAATGGTGTTTGTTGAGTTGGCATAAATCATGATTAGGATTTGTCACTCCGTCTATCGGAGAGGTATCTCTGGGCCCTCTCGGTAATGCACATCACTATAAGCCTTGCAAGCAATGCAATTAATGAGTTAGTTATGGGATGTTGCATTACAGAACGAGTAAAGAGACTTGCTAGTAACGAGATTGAACTAGGTATTGAGATACCGACGATCGAATCTCGGGCAAGTAACATACCGATGACAAAGGGAACAACGTATGCTGTTATGAAGTTTGACCGATAAAGATCTTCATGGAATATGTAGGAACCAATATGAGCATCCAGGCTCCGCTATTGGTTATTGAATGGTGATGAGTCTCAGTCATGTCTACATAGTTCTCGAACCCGTAGGGTCCGCACGCTCAACATTCGGTGATGATCGATATTATGAGTTTATGTGTTTTGATGTACCGAAGGTTGTTCGGAGTCCCGTATGTGATCACGGCCATGACGAGGAGTCTCGAAATGGTCGAGACATAAATATTTATATATTGGATGGCTATATTAGGACACTGAAGTGTTCCGGGTGATTTCGGAGAAAACCGGAGTGCCGGAGGGTTACCGGAACCCCTCGGGGAACTAGTGGGCCTAGATCGGCCTTAGTGGAGAGAGAGGGGTTGTCAGGGCAGGCCGTGTGCCCCCTCCCCCTTGGGTCCGAATTGGACTAGGAGGGGGTGGCGCCCCCTTTCCTTCCTCTCTCCCACTCCTTCCTTCCCCCTCCTAGTAGGACTAGGAAAGGAGGAATCCTACTTCTACTAGGAGGAGGATTCCTCCCCTCCTTTCCGCGCCCTAGGGCCGGCCGGCCTCCACCCTTGCTCCTTTATATACGGGGGCAAGGGGCACCCTAGAACACACAAGTTGACATTGTTTAGCCGTGTGCGGTGCCCCCTCCACCATAATCCACCTCGGTCATATCGTTCAGTGCTTAGGCGAAGCCTTGTTCTGGTAGCTTCATCATCACCGTCATCACGTCGTCATGCTGACAAAACTCTCCCTCGATAGTCAGCTGGATCTAGAGTTCACGGGACATCACTGAGCTGAACGTGTGCAGATCGTGGAGGTGTCATACCTTCGGTGCTAGGATCGTTTGGATCGTGAAGACGTTCGACTACATCAACCGCGTCGTCATAACGCTTCTGCTTATGGTCTACGAGGGTACGTGGACAACACTCTTCCCCTCTTGTTGCTATGCATCACCATGATAGATCTTGCATGTGCGTAGGATTTTTTTTGAAATTGCTGCGTTCCTCAACAAGTACCATTACGACATTCGGACACACCATTACGCTGTGGTGTTCCGGGTGGCGTGAGTTGCGAAACTATTCTGCATTGTTTCAAATGAAGGCCAAACTCGTAACTCAAATATTCTCCTCCATGATCGGATCGTAGAAACTTTATTTTCTTGTTACGATGATTTTTCACTTCACTCTGAAATTCTTTGAACTTTTCAAATGTTTCAGACTTATGTTTCATCAAGTAGATATACCCATATCTGCTCAAATCATCTATGAAGGTCAGAAAATAATGATATCCACCGCGAGCATCAACACTCATCAGACCGCATACATCAGTATGTATTATTTCCAACAAGTCTGTTGCTCGGACCATTGTTCCGGAGAATGGAGTCTTAGTCATCTTGCCCATGAGGCATGGTTCGCAAGCATCAAGTGATTCATAATCAAGTGATTCCAAAAGCCCATCGACATGGAGTTTCTTCATACGCATTACACCAATATGACCTAAATGGCAGTGCCACAAATAAGTTGCACTATCATTATTAAACTTACATCTTTTAGCTTAAATACTATGAATATGTGTATCACTACTATCAAGATTAAGTAAAAATAGACCAGTCATCAAGGGTGCATGACCATAAAAGATATTACTCATATAAATAGAACAACCATTATTCTTCGATTTATATGAATAACCGTGTCGCATCAAACAAGATCCAGATATAATGTTCATGCTTAACGCTGGCACCAAATAACAATTATTCAAGTCTAAAACTAATCCCGAAGGTAGATGTAGAGGTAGCGTGCCGACGGCGATCACATTGACTTTGGAAGCATTTCCCATGCGCATCGTCACCTCGTCCTTAGCCAATCTCCGCTTAATCCGTAGCCCCTGTTTCGAGTTGCAAATATTAGCAACAGAACTAGTATCAAATACCCAGGCGCTACTGCGAGCATTAGTAAGGTACACATTAATAACATGTATATCAAATATACCTTTCACTTTGCCATCCTTCTTTTCCGCCAAATACTTGGGGCAGTTTCGCTTCCAGTGACCAGTCCCTTTGCGGTAGAAGCACTCAGTCTCAAGCTTAGGTCCAGACTTGGGCTTCTTCACTTGAGCACCAACTTGCTTGCTATTCTTCTTGAAGTTCCCCTTTTTCCCTTTGCCCTTCTTGAAACTGGTGGTCTTGTTGACCATCGACACTTGATGCTCCTTCTTGATTTCTACCTCTGCAGCCTTTAGCATCGCGAAGGGCTCAGGAATAGTCTTATCCATCCCTTGCATATTATAGTTCATCACGATGCTTTTGTAGCTTGGTGGCAGTGATTGAAGAACTCTGTCAATGACACTATAAACCGGAAGATTAACTCCCAGCTATTTTCTATAAACCAGAAGAACAGTGAGTCAAGTGTTTGTGGTACCTAGACATTCTGATTATGTGCTCACTGACAGAACTATTCTCCTCCATTTTGCAGCTGTAGAACTTATTGGAGACTTCATATCTCTCAATATGGGCATTTTCTTGAAATATTAACTTCAACTCCTGGAACATCTCATATGCTCCATGACGTTCAAAACATCGTTGAAGTCCCGGTTCTAAGCCGTAAAGCATGGCACACTGAACTATCGAGTAGTCAGCAACTTTGTTCTGCCAGATGTTCATAACATCTGGGGTTGCTCCTGCAGCGGGTTTGGCACCTAGCAGTGCTTCCAGCATGTAATTCTTCTGTGCAGCAATGAGGATAATCCTCAAGTTATGGATCCAGTCCGTGTAGTTGCTACCATCATCTTTCAACTTAGCTTTCTCTAGGAATGCATTAAAATTCAACAGAACACTAGCACGAGCCATTTATCTATAACAACATAGACATGCAAAATACTATCAGGTACTAAGTTCATGATAAATTAAAGTTCAATTAATCATATTACTTAAGAACTCCCACTTAGATAGACATCCCTCTAATCTTATAAGTGATCACGTGATCCATATCAACTAAACCATGTCCGATCATCACATGAGATGGAGTAGTTTGCAATGGTGAACATCACTATGCTGATCATATCTACTATATGATTCACGCCCGACCTTTAAGTCTCAGTGTTCCAAGGCCATATATGCATATGCTAGGCTCGTCAAGTTTAACCAGAGTATTCTGCATGTGCAAAACTGGCTTGCACCCATTGTATGTGAACATAGAGCTTATCACACCCGATCATCACGTGGTGTCTCGGCACGACGAACTGTAGCAACTATGCATACTCAGGGAGAACACTTATACCTTGAAATTTAGTGAGAGATCATCTTATAATGCTACCGCTGTACTAAGCAAAATAAGATGCATAAAGGATAAACATCACATGCAATCAAAAAAGTGATATGATATGGCCATCATCATCTTGTGCCTTTGATCTCCATCTCCAAAGCACCGTCATGATCACCATCATCACCGGCTTGACACCTTGATCTCCATCGAAGCATCATTGTCGAATCGCCAACTATTGCTTCTACGACTATCACTACCGCTTAGTTATAAAGTAAAGCAATTACATGGCGATTGCATTTCATACAGTAAAGCGACAACCATATGGCTCCTGCCAGTTGCCGATAACTGTTACAAAACATGATCATCTCATACTATGAATTATATATCATCACGTCTTGACCATATCACATCACAACATGCCCTGCAAAAACAAGTTAGACATCCTCTAATTTGTTGTTGCATTTTTACGTGGCTGCTACAGGCTTAGCAAGAACCATTCTTACCTACGGCATAAAAACCACAACGTGGTATAGTGATTGCTTTTTGATCTTCAGAAAGAACACTGTTCATTGAATCCAATTTAACTAAAGTTGGAGAAACTAACACCCGCCAGCCACCTGTGTGCAAAACACGTCAGTAGAACCAGTCTCATGAAGGCGGTTATGTAATGTCGGTTCGGGCCGCTTCATCCAACAATACCACCGAATCAAGAAACAACTAGTGACGGAAAGCAATATTTATATACTGATGACCCACAAGTGTAGGGGATCTATCGTAGTCCTTTCGATAAGTAAGAGTGTCGAACCCAACGAGGAGCAGAAGGAAATGATAAGCAGTTTTCAGTAAGGTATTCTCTGCAAGCACTGAAATTATCGGTTACAAATAGTTTTGTGATAAGGTAATTTGTAACGGGTAACAAGTAATAGAAGTAAATAAGGTGCAGCAAGATGGCCCAATCCTTTTTGTAGCAAATGACAAACCTGGACAAACTCTTATATAAAGGAAAGCAGTCCCGAGGACACATGGGAATTATTGTCAAGCTAGTTTTCATCACGTTCATATGATTCGCGTTCAGTACTTTGATAATTTGATATGTGGGTGGACCGGTGCTTGGGTACTTGTAAGGACCATGATGCGGCTATATCTCCCACGTGTCGAGGCACGACTTAGAGGCATAACCGCATGGTGGTTTAGTCGCAAGTGGGGTAATATTCACACAATCCCACGTACTGAATAAGAAAAGGATAAAGAGTTGGCTTACAATCACCACTTCACATAAATAATAAGTTAAACATAAATCATCCAGAGTACAATCAAGGTCTGACTATGGAACCAAAATAAAAGAAGACAACTACAAATGCTAGATCCCCGATCGTCCCAACTGGGCTCCACTACTGATCAACCGGAAAAGACACATAACAACGATCAAGATCTTCATCGAGCTCCCACTTGAGCTCGGTTGCGTCACCTGCACTGGTATCATCGGCACCTGCAATTGTTTGGAAGTATCTGTGAGTCACGAGGACTCAGCAATCTCACACCCGTGAGATCAAGATTATTTAAGCTTATGGGTAGGATAGGGTAATGAGGTGGAGCTACAGCAAGCACTAAGCAAATATGGTGGCTAATATACGCAAATAAGAGCGAGAAGAGAAGCAACGCAATGGCCGAGAAGCTAGAAGTGATCAAGAAGTGATCCTGAAACTACTTACGCACAACCATAACACAAGAACCGTGTTCACTTCCCGGACTCCGCCAAAAAGAGACCATCACGGCTACATACGCGGTTGATGCATTTTAATTAAGTCAAGTGTCAATTTCTCTACAACCAGACATTAACAAATTCCCATCCGCCACATAACCGCGGGCACAGCTCTCAAAAGTTTATACCCTGCATGGGTGTCCCAACTTAGCCCATCACAAGCTCTCACGGTCAACGAAGGATATTCCTCCTCCTAGGAAGACCCGATCAGTCTCAGAATCCCGGTTACAAGACATTTCGACAATGGTAAAACAAGACCAGCAAAGCCGCCCGATGTGCCGACAATCCCAATAGGAGTCACACGTATCTCGTTCTCAGGGCACACCGGATAGGTCAAGCTACGAGTAAAACCAGCCCTCAAGTTGCCCCAAGGTGGCCCCGCAGGTTGCCTGGTTCGGACCAACACTTAGAGAAGCACTGGCCCGTGGGGGTTAAAATAAAGATGACCCTCGGGTTAATTACTCCCAAGGGAAAGGTATAGGTTGTTAGGCAAAAGTAAAACCAAGGTTGGGCCTTGCTAGAGGAGTTTTATTCAAAGCGAACTGTCAAGGGGTTCCCATAACACCCAACCGCGGAAGGAACACAAAATCAAGGAACATAACACCGGTATGACAGAAACTAGGGCGGCAAGAGTGGAACAAAACACCAGGCATAAGGCCGAGCCTTCCACCCTTTACCAAGTATATAGATGCATTAATTAAAATAAGAGATATTGTGATATCCCAACATAACCATGTTCCAACATGTAACAAACTTCAGCTTCACCTGCAACTAGCAACGCTATAAGAGGGGCTGAGCAAAAGCGGTAACATTGCCAAACAACGGTTTGCTAGGAAAGGTGGGTTAGAGGCTTGACATGGCAATATGGGAGGTATGATATAACAAGTGGTAGGTAGCGCGACATAGCGATAGAACGAACAACTAGCAAGCAAAGATAGAAGTGATTTCGAGGGTATGGTCATCTTGCTTGAGATCCCGCAAGGAAGAAGAACGAGTCCATGAAGAAGACAAACAGACATAGTTGAACGAATCCTCACAACTCCGGCACGAAACCGAAGCTAATGAGAGAAGCAACCCGGAAAGAAGCAAGCAACATAGTAAACAACCATCACATAAACATGGCATGATGCACAATCAAGTATGATGCATGTCCAGTTTAAAGAGGTATGGCATGGCAAAATGCAACAACCAAAACTACAAATTAAGTGGAGCTCAATATGCAACGAGTTGCATATTGACGGAACACCACATCAATTATTTAGTTCACTCCCGTTTAGGTACTCAACAATATTAAATGTTGGTTAGCATGGAAAGAGGTGAAACGTAATTAAATTAACTATTTAGGAAAGTTTAAATGAGGCCGGAAATAACAACAATAATTCCAGAAAATCCTCATGTGCATTAGCAATTTAATGCAACAACAAATTTTAAACTTTTTAAATGTTATTAACATGATGCGGATGACATGTGCAAGTTTTATGCAATTTGGAAATGTTGACAAGAGCATGATATGAAGCATTTTGTCATCGTGACGGAAACGAAAGGGGTGCCACAACAACGAATCCGAAAATGATGCCACGACAACATATCGGTTCCGGTAGCTCATGGAGAGACCGGTGCAAAGGAAGTGTGACGGGTTCGTGCAACAGATGGTGGGGTGATCCCGGTTAACGGGTTCCCATGGGTGGACGACATGGCAACGAGGAGGAACAACTAACGTTCATGGGCGAATACAACATCTAAACATGCATCTCATACATTGCAAGCATTTGTCCACGGGGTCATCGGCTCGGCGGTTATACCTTCGAAGCGTGCATTCGGGACGGTTCGGGTTCGACGAGGGAAGTAGAGGAAGTAGTCGTTCCGCGACGGTAGTCGAAGTAGTGGTACTATCGGTCTTCGATGTAGTGGTACATGTTTTCCTATAGGTGTCTGGGTCAACGAGGGGGTACTTGGCGCAACATAGGTCTCCGGGGTCGTCGGGTACACGTTCACATAGTAGTCGTACACGTCGACGGTAGTAGTTCTCGTATCATCGTGGTACTTGGCGATATCCGAGACGATGGTAGTTGTACACGACAACAAGTTGCACTTCGAGATTGCTAGCTTTCAGCTTCACCCAGTTTGAGGTACTAACTCAGATGACCTGATAGTAACAATCACAGAGGTTCTCCCTTTACCGCCTAGCCAAACAATCGGGAACATAGAGATAAGCATAGGAGCCAGGCAACCCAGCTTGGCCAAAATCTTAAGTCAAATTGATGCATATTTATGGCTTTATAACAATGATTGCGGAAGGCAGCCCTCATATATTAAATACAAATGCTGATGATCTATTTATTTTGACTCCATTGCGACTGTTTATCAGTTGAAAGTGGCCCATCATCGGCTTCCAACCCCTTGTAGATGCTACGCAGGGTGTTTTCGCGATAACAAAACAACCCTTAGCCGACGTCTCGGTGCTCGAAGGCGGTTGTGTTAGCGGAAACGAGGCAATCAGATATGCGGGCTTTATAACTTTCACTTAGTCATAGGAGCTTAAAGTTGGGAGACCAGTAACTAGCCCCCGGTTAGTGTTCGGCGATAGTCGAGGTCAAGCCGTAAACACTTCGGCCAATGTTATGAATGCCATCATTTAACACAGGGTGACCTCTATCAATCTTATAGTTTAATACAGTCATCGGATTGCTGACCAGTTTACGCTTATTGTGACAGTTGGTTTTTGGCTTTCTCCACTGAGGCGCTTAACCATGCTAGCTGGAAGCACAATCGCAGTGGTTCTTCCTTTGTGCACCTAGCCAAACAAAGCGGAACATAGGAGGCAAGCACAGGAGCCGGGCAACCCAACTATTGACCGAAGACACAATTCGAAACTGATGCATATAAAGCAATATTTGAGAACATTTTGCCAAGGACTCCTCGGAGCACCATGGCTTTTGGTGGGTGTCGGTGTCAAAACCGGCGGATCTCGGGTAGTGGGTCCCTAACTGTGCGTCTAGGCCGGATGGTAATAGGAGCCAGGGAACACGATGTTTTACCCAGGTTCGGGCCCTCTTGATGGAGGTAAAACCCTACGTCCTGCTTGATTAATATTGATGATATGGGTAGTACAAGAGTAGATCTACCACGAGATCAAGGAGGCTAAACCCTAAAAGCTAGCCTATGGTATGATTGTTGTGTATGGAGTTGATTGCCTACGGACTACAACCCTCCGGTTTATATAGACATTGGATAGGGTTAGGGTTACATAAAGTCGGTTACAATGGTAGGAGATCTTGAATATCCGCATCACCAAGCTTGCCTTCCACGCCAAGGAAAGTCCCATCCGGACACGGGACGAAGTCTTCAATCTTGTATCTTCATAGTCCAGGAGTCCGGCTGAAGGTATAGTCTGGCTACCCGAACACCCCCTAATCCAGGACTCCCTCAGTAGCCCCTGAACCAGGCTTCAATGACGACGAGTCCGGCGCGCAAATTGTCTTCGGCATTGCAAGGCGGGTTCCTCCTCCAAGTCCTTCATAGAAGATTGTAAACACCAATAGTAGTGTCTGGTTCTGCAAAATAAGTTTCCACATATTGCCATAGAGAGAATAATATTGACACAAGTCAAATCTGCCGACGTATTCCGCAGTGCGTCATCACACTACGGCCAAGTCCTTTACTCGAATCGTTTTTACTTTTCCACCTCAGCATGTTCTGCGAGGCGGTTTCCTTGGCACGTCTTGTCAAAGCAGAGATCGTGTACCCCCCCTTCACGGGATTCTCATCAATACGGAGGTGGATAACCCAACTGCGCCATTTATCACGGCGCTTGGGAGGCAAGCGAGTTTTACTAGGCTGGTGGGGACGCACAACCACATCCGCCCATATAAGGGGATAAGGATCCACTTTTTTACCTACGCCTTCTTCCTCCTTTGCCTACCCATCTCCTGCGCACTCGAGCTCCAGCGCCCAAGCCCGCACTTCCCACCTCGACCTTCTCCAGCGATGTCTGGAGCGGGAGGCAAGTGGATGGTCTCCTCCGTTACGGAGGGCCATGTCAAAAAGCTAAGGAAGGCCGGATACTTGTCCAAAGACATCGCGCACCGGCTTCCCAAGGAGGGGCAGCTTCTCCCCACCCCAAGGCCCCATGAGAGGGTAGTATTCCTTCCCCACTTCCTTCGCGAACTGGGTTTTCCACTCCACCCATTTGTCCGGGGGCTCATGTTTTACTATGGCCTGGATTTCCACGATTCGGCCCCGAACTCCGTCCTCAACATCTCGGCGTTTATCATCGTGTGCGAGGCTTTCCTCCGCATCCGCCCCCATTTCGGCCTCTGGCTCAAGACCTTCAACGTCAAGCCCAAGGTGGTGCGCGGCAGCCAGGCGGAGTGCGGAGGCGCCCTGGTGGGCAAGATGGCCAACGTCCTATGGCTCGAGGGCTCCTTCGTGGAGACCCTGAAGGGGTGGCAATCGTGGTGGTTTTACATCACCGAGCCACGCTATCCGAAATGGATCGCAGCCCCCGAGTTCCGATCCGGACCCCCCACGCGGCCTATGTCCTAGAAAGAGACAGGCCTGTCGTGGGGCGATGAAAAAGAGCTGACCGGACTGCAGACATGCATCCAGTCCCTGGTGAGCAAGCCGATCAAGCCCGTCAATGTAGTCCAGGTTATGCTCGTCCGCCGGATCCTCCCGTGTCAACAACGAGATTTTAATCTGTGGGAGTGCGACCCGGCGCAGCACCGAACCCTTAACAGGCTCTTCGACACGATGTATGAAGACGTCTGGAGGGTGCTAACCAAAGGCGCCGAGGCTCCCACATCCGCTTCCGAGGACCGCGGATACAGCTCGCAGCGTCACGCTAGCGAGGTAAGCTATTTTCACCTTTTACAGGATGTTAAGTTTTTTCATAGTTTGACTCTATGCGGGATCTAAACTCCCTTACCTTTGACAGGCTTGGCGGGCAAAGTCCGGATCGATTAACTGTCTGGCTCCCTTGCCCGAAGACCCAGCCCCTGCTCTCCTAGTGAAGCTGCTGGTTCCGGCGCCTTATGTGGTGCCGGAGAAGAAGGCCAAGAAGAAGAAGGCCACGAGGACTCGAAAGAATACCCATAATGTGGTGGTGTCGGACTCGTCGTCTGACGAGTCCGAGACGCCCTCCTCCCGCAAAAACGAGGAGGAAGAAGAAGAAAACTCTCCCCCCCCAGCGGAGGGAGGAAAGAAGAGGAAGGCCGCCCCAGTAGGGGAGGCCGAAGGGTCAAGAAGAGGAAAACCCCTCCGCCAGACTACGCCCCCGAAGCCGACGAGGACGAAGAGGAGTGGCCGGACAGGGCCAGGCATCTGGCGAAATCGTAAGTGTTCGGATACCAGAGTAACTCATGATATTCCTTTTGTTGCACAGCTTTCCCTAATGTTGAATATAATCATGCAGCCTGCCCCGGGCCGAACTCAACGAGTCGTCGAGCGGCTCCCTGGATTCATCGGACGTGAACTCAGTTCCGCCCACTGTCTCCCCCCGCACTGTGGACGACGCCTAAGTGGCGTCGCGACAAGCTCTGAGGTAGGAGGAGGTGGTCCTGGAGGAGCCGCAAGGCAACCTCCCGGACTCCAGGAGTAATGGGGACAAGACCCCCCAGGGCTCCAAGTCCGGCTTTGAGCCGGACACCGTGCCAGAATCTTCAACAATTCCAGATCGCGGCAGGCGAACTCCTTCCAAGAGGAGCAAGCCTTCTGAGCCGGCAGCCTCCGTCCAACCGGAGGCGCCGGACAATCTGCTGGAGGTGCTTGAAGGCGCCTCCATCGACGAGGAGCACCGTACTATTATGAGTATGGTGATCCAGAAGGTTCAGTCCGGCAAGAGCGGACTGACTGAAGCTTGCGCTAGCCTTCTAATAGGCTTCGAGGTAAGTAAAAATATATATAAATAGTACCGCATAGACAGTAGCCCCTGATGCTCTGTTTGGCGTTCGGAAAGAAAAGCCAAATAGAGGATCTAGTAAATTTCGCAGGAGTCTAACAATAAAGAGTCAATATGCATGTGCAGGCTTCGCTGCTATCCACTGCCGCACTGACCGCGGAGGTGGGTGTCCTGAAACAGGACCTCAAGCGGACCGAGCAAGAGCTCGGCCTTGCCAAGCGGCAGCTCGAGGAAAAAGAAGGTAGGAAATAACTTACAGAAAAAGTTCCTATAGAGAGGCGTGATTGCAAAAAATAATAGGATTGTACTACTTATTATAGGGGCCACGACTGAGGTGGCGACCCTCAAGCAGGCGCTGTCCGAGGCCGAAAAGAGAACGGCCGCGGAGTGCACCGAGCGAGAGAAACTTGGGGCTCAGGTCGGCGAGGTGCAACAAGAGCTTCAGGCTCTCATGAAAAAACATGAGAGTTTGGAGCTTGAGTCAAAGACCCAAGCGTCCGAGCTCGTGGCGGCCCTTGAGACTGCCAAGTCTGCCAAGGCCGAAGCCCAAAAGGCCCTCCAAGAGTTGGAGGAGATGAAGAAGATAGCAGCGGGTAAGGCATTCTTTATGCAAAGCAGAAATATAAAAGTAAACTACTTGTTACTTACCCAAATCTGGAGTTCTCCAGGGGCATTCGCAGATCTTCCCCGCAGCGTATCCGACGCTGCCGCATTCTACCGAGCTGAAGAGGGCAACTCGACGGAGAAGGTGTTCTGGTCTCAGTATGCTGAGGCCGGACACCCTGTGCCCTTGAGCGACCAGCTGAAATAGCTGGTCGAGCTCCATAAGGCGGACGAACAGGCCATGAAGGGCTTCATAGTTCGGCTGTGGCCCGGAGAGGCCCTGCCTGGGAGCTACTTCGGGCTGGTGCGGCGGCTGGTGGAGGCCTATCCAAGGCTCAAGGTCATCAAGCGCTCCATCTGCATCGAAGGTGCCCGTCGGGCCCTTGCCCGTGCAAAGGTGCACTGGGGCAAGCTGGACGGTGAGAAGCTTGTGAAGGACGGGCCGCCGCCGGGGAAGGAGCACCGCAAGCCCGAGAACTATTACAAGGATGTTCTTGCGGGTGCCCGCCTTGTGGCGAATGAATGTACCAAGGATGTAATTTTTGAATAAACTCGCTCGTTTTTATCCTGTGCGCTGAAAACTTGTTCATAGGCGCTTAAGCAATGCTTGTTGAATTTAAAATATTATTTTCTGTGCGTCCGTTTATCAAAAAATTGAGAGATGGCCAGTCGTCGGCTTCTTCCCCCATGCCACTAGTGCTGGGGTGTTCGGGATAAACCTGAGCGCTCTTTTTCCCATAGTTGGGTCCTTCGAGGGAGGCGCTCAGCACAACGGACCAGGCAATCGGACTATAATGCTTGAACACTCTCACTTAGCCATAGAACTTTATAATTTTAAATTTCGGCGAAGCCCCTAGTTCGGAAGACCGAGTTCGGGGCGCTATCCACGCCTTGGCCGGACAAATTCGGCTCCTCGCTCGAAGCGGCATAAGTCTTTAGGGACTCGAAAAACCTCTCGAACAGCGACCAGTCTCTCGCCTCATCATGATAGTCAGTTCTAGCTTTCTCCACTAAGGTGCTTAACCCAGCTCAACCGGGGCACAATCGCAGTGGGTCTCCTAGTGCTACCTTAGCCGATATAGCGGAACGTAAGGCACCAAAACATAGGAGCCGGGCAAACCCAACTATTGACCCAAATCATGATTCGGAGCCGATGCATATAGTGCTATAAGTTCGGGGTGCCGCACTTGTGAAAGTGTACGGACTTCTCACACCATATTAAAGGGTACTGAAGCCCCTGGCGTACTTGCCGTACCACAGTGTACGGGTGCAACATGTCATTAATGAACATATATAAAAGAGAGTAATGCAGAAAATAGACAAAATCTATGCATTGTTTATAGAGAGGCTATTTATCAAAGCCGAACGATACAAATAGTGCGGTAAGCAAAAGATATTGGACTATTCAATATGTCCTGACCAGGGGCAAGCCGCGGAATTGTATTTAAAATAGGTATACCGCTCATAACAAAGACCACCTGGGAGTTCCATAATGCGGCATGGCTTGTCTGCCTCCCTGGATCTTGCTTCATTTGTGCGGCAGTCGAATTGCCGAACAGGTCGTCCGAAGTGTGGAGTCCTGAAAGTAAGAAAAAATTAAAAAAAGAATCCGGCAGCCCCTAGTACGTTTTAAGCCGTATTTTGGGCGTGCCGTTATTGTGCCCCTTCCCCCGTGCTCATGGTATTTCAAGGGCGTAGTATGTACGCGAGGTACTGGTTTCGCTATGTCGCGAAAGCTGGGGTTGGGGCCGCATTGCTACGCCTGCTCAGAGTGTGCCAGGCGGTCCTGCTGTGGGTTACTCCGGGCGTGCTTGGCAGTGTTTGGCTTTTTAATGGCCGGACTGGAGAATTGCCTGAGAAGGCTACTTTGTACCTCCGCTGCGAGAGCCGCCGTATGCTCCTCCATACGGAGGGAGCGTTCGGTGTTTCCGTTGACCATAATTACTCCTCGAGGGCCTGGCATCTTGAGCTTGAGATATGCGTAGTGCGGCACCACATTGAACTTTGCGAATGCGGTTCGTCCGAGCAGGGTGTGATAGCCACTGCGAAACGGGACTATATCGAAGATTAACTCTTCGCTTTGGAAATTGTCCGGGGATCCGAAGACCACGTCAAGTGTTACTGAGCCTGTATAGTTGGCTTCTACACCTGGTATGACGCCTTTAAAGGTCGTTCTTGTGGGCTTAATCCTTGAGGGATCTATGCCCATTTTCCGCACTGTATCCTAATAAAGCAGGTTCTGGCTACTGCCGCCGTCCATGAGGACTCTTGTGAGATGAAATCCGTCGATGATTGGGTCGAGAACCAATGCGGCGAAGCCGCCATAACGGATGCTAGTGGGATGGTCCCTTCGATCAAAAGTGATCGGGCTGGAGGACCATGGGTTGAACTTTGGGGCGACTGGCTCTATCGCGTATACGTCCCGTAGCGCACGCTTCCGCTCCCTCTTGGGAATGTGGGTTGCGTATATCATGTTCACCGTCCGCACTTGTGGGGGAAAGCCCTTCTGTCCACTGTTGTTCAGCGGCTTGGGCTCCTCGTCGTCGCTGTGCAGCCCCTTGTCTCTGTTTTCGGCCCTTAACTTGCCTGCCTGCTTGGACACCCAACAATCCCTGTTAGTGTGATTGGCTGGCCTTTCGGGGGTGCCATGTATCTGGCACAAGCGATCGAGTATTCGGTCCAAACTAGACGGGCCCTGAGTATTCTTTTTGAATGGATTTTTCCGCTGACCGGATTTATAGCCTTTGAATCCGGCATTGACTGCCGTGTCTTCATTGCTGTCGCTGTTAACGTGGCGTTTTTGCTTATTCCGACGTGTCCTGCCAGTTTTGTCCTTGGTATCTGAATTACCAGGGTTCTTTGATAAGTTGTTACTGCGAGCTAGCCAGCTGTCTTCTCCCGCGCAAAAGCGGGTCGTGAGTGTCGTGAGGGCTGCCATGGATTTCAGCTTTTCCTGTCCCAGGTGCCGGGCAAGCCACTTGTCGCGGATGTTATGTTTGAAGGCTGCTAGGGCCTCTGCGTCCGGACAGTCGACTATCTGGTTTTTCTTTGTTAGGAACCGTGTCCAGAATTGTCTGGCCGATTCCTCTGGCTGCTGAATTATGTGGCTTAAGTCGTCGGCATCCGGCGGTCGCACGTAAGTGCCCTGGAAGTTGTCGAGGAATGCGGCTTCCAGGTCCTCCCAAGAACCGATTGAGTCTGCTGGCAAGCTGTTAAGACAATGTCGGGCCGGTCCTTTAAGTTTGAGCGGGAGGTATTTGATGGCGTGTAGGTCATCGCCGCGTGCCATGTGGATGTGAAGGAGATAATCCTCGATCCATACCACCGGATCTGTTGTGCCATCGTATGATTCGATGTTTACGGGTTTGAAACCCTCTGGGATTTTATGATCCATTACTTCATTCGTGAAGCATAGCGGGTGTGCGGCGCCTCTGTACTGGGCTATATCACGACGCAAATCGGAAGAGCTATGTCTGTTGTGTTCGGCCCGGCCGGATTTGTTGTATCCGGAGTGAAGATCATTGTCACATGCCGTAGGGCGCCTGCGCGATCCGTAGATCGATCTTGTTTGTCTTGCCTTATCCTCCAGTATGTCTCACAGGTCGGGCGCATTTTCTCGTGCCTTAGTTGAGCGGCGTCGGGGCATGGCTTGAGTGGAGGGCCGAGAGGCCTCTCTGTCGCGGCCGCGAGGTGGCCGGTCTGCCATATCATGCGCTGGTGATTTAGGTGCTTCCTCCTCTGATTGGGGTAGCGGCCTGCGCTTCGGGTAATTCTTGGAGGGGCGTTCGAGTTCATACTCTTCGGCCGCAAGGACTTCAGTCCATTTGTCAGCTAGCAAATCTTGGGCAGCTCTAAGCTGTTGCTGCTTTTTCTTGAGGCTGCTTGCCGTGGCTAAAAGCCTGCGTTTAAAACTCTCTTGTTCGGCGGGGTCTGATGGTATGACGAATTCGTCGTCATCGAGGCTTGCATCGTCTTCGGAGGGAAGCGTATAGTTATCATCCTCGACCTCTCGGTCTGCCGCTCTCTCATGAGGGCTGGCTTTTCCATCTTCCTGTGCCGAATCTTGCTGAGGTGGGTGTTCTTCGGTGCTATCCGGGGTAGTATTATCTCCCGTGCCGGAATCACCGTTTTTGCTTTGGCGGGATTTAGAGCGGCGCCGCTGACGCCGGCGCTTTGGCTGTTTCTTGGGGGCGTCACCCCCCACTGTCCCATCGCCATCTCCATCTTTTCGAGTGTCCACCATATATATGTCATATGACGAGGTGGCCTTCCAGCGCCCTACAGGTGCTGGTTCCTGTTCGTCTCCTACATCGTCGTCCATGCCGTCGATGTCTTCGGAGCTGAAGTCAAGCATGTCGGTTAGATCGTCGACAGTGGCTACAAAGTGGGTGGTGGGTGGGCTTTGAATTTCCTCATCATCCGTATTCCACCCTCGCTGACCGTAGTCCGGCCAGGGCTCTCCTGATAAAGAGAGAGACTTAAGAGAATTCAGGATGTCGCCAAAAGGCGAATGCTAAAAGATGTCTGCGGTGTGAACTCCATTATCGGGGCCCAATCATATTCGATTGGCAGGGGCGCGGGGGGCTCGGAGTTCGAAGAGGAATCCGGCTCCTCGGAGTCACGGGCCATGCGGAGTGCGGGGCTGGAGTTCGGCTCGATCGCCTCTGAGATCGCAGCCCCTGATGCAGCGTCCAACCGCCGATCCTTGATCGGCGCAGTAGGCTCCAAATCAATGGTCAAAACCGATGTGTATGCGGCCTCCAAGGCGCTGTTCGGCGGCAGAGCTATATCATGCCCATCGAGACAGTGCAGCGCGCTTGGCTGTGGCTTGAATCCGTCGAAGATCAAGTCTCCACGGATGTCAGCCGTGTAGTTTAAGCTTCCAAACCTGACCTGATGGCCAGGGGCGTAGCTTTTGATCTGCTCAAGGTGGCCAAGCGAATTGGCCCGCAGAGCGAAGCCGCCGAAGACGAAGATCTGTCTGGGGAGAAAAGTCTCACCTTGGACCGTATCGTTGTTGATGATCAAAGGAGCCATCGGGCCTAAAGGCGACGACACAGAGGAACTCTCATTGAAAGCACCAATGTCGGTGTCAAAACCGGTGGATCTCGGGTAGTGGGTCCCGAACTATGCGTCTAGGCCGGATGGTAACAGGAGGCAGGGAACACAATGTTTTACCTAGGTTCGGGCCCTCTTGATGGAGGTAAAACCCTACGTCCTGCTTGATTAATATTGATGATATGGGTAGTACAAGAGTAGATCTACCACGAGATCGAGGAGGCTAAACCCTAAAAGCTAGCCTATGGTATGATTGTTGTGTATGGAGTTGATTGCCTACGGACTACAACCCTCCGGTTTATATAGACACCGGATAGGGTTAGGGTTACATAAAGTCGGTTACAATGGTAGGAGATCTTGAATATCCGCATCGCCAAGCTTGCCTTCCACGCCAAGGAAAGTCCCATCCGGACACGGGACGAAGTCTTCAATCTTGTATCTTCATAGTCCAGGAGTCCGACTGAAGGTATAGTCCGGCTACCCGAACACCCCCTAATCCAGGACTCCCTCAGTGGGTTCGGCTCAAGTAGCAGCCCCCTGTTGATATTATCGATGATTAAAAAGTGTCGGGCAGTGTACTGCGGGATTTATGCTCAGACCCAACACCGTGGTGCAGGTTGGCAGAAAAAATGCCGAACTATGGGTCGAAAAAGAATTCCCAAGCTGGATTATTACGCAGGGTACCTAGGTCAAGAGGATGTCCCGCCTCGTAAAAACACACACACAAATAGATCAAAAAGTGCCATAAGCTTAAAAAGCCAAAAAACTTATGCAGAAACTCTACGTCCGAACTAAATCAATTGTTTTGTGCCAATCCAAAAATTGGTCTTAAAATTAGTTTGTGCTTCCGTCATGCTTTAACATGACACATCTGATCTCAAGATGTCGAGTGGGTTAGCCTTCGGCTTCGACCTCCTATCCCAAAGGCGGAGTACTTCTTGTTAGGCTAGTTTAGCGAACTAAACTCGAGCGGTCATTAGAGAGAAAATGGGATATCCGGCTATTGACCACACACTCGCGTCGAAAAAGGAGTGATAGAAAAAGATTTTGCAACGACTAGGAAGAAAACTCATTTACTATAAAATGGCTCATATAAATTTAAGAGCCCCTAGTAAACTTGTCTAAGAGAAGTGTTTTTAACAAGTAACGTATGTGAGCATGGTTGAACCGAACACAGATTAAAAATTTAAAACTTTGAGCATAAAAGCGACTTAGCTAGTTAATGTGTTCGACATTGATGACGTGGTCCGAGGTTACGGGGGTACGAGGTCCCAGCCCCTAAGACGGACCTGAGGTAGCAGAGCGAAGAGCTCAACGCTCCAAAGTGGCGACATAGCACGGCCGATGCAGGCGGCAGTGTGACGCCGAAGTACCCGGCATGGGTTAATGAAGTGATGACAAAGCCCCCGGTCCAGCCGAGGTGACGTGGTATGTCGATACACCGAGGTGACAACTCTGCCCAATCCAGATCATTTACTTGTGCAGAGAAGACAGTGCAAGCCGGAGATAATAGTAATAGTAAAAACATTAATAAAAGTTGCATGATTAATAATTTATGAAAAGTGAGTAATAAAAGAAATATGACCCGTCGCCGAACACCCGATGAGGTAGGACCCTCTTGATGATGCCAAAGTCCCCGAGGCAACTGAACATGTCGATATGGCAATTCAATCAACAAGATGATCATGTGAGCCAATTTATGCCAATTGGGACGACGACGCTGGCTTGCCAAAGTGACCGCGTGACGCAGCCGAAGTTGATCACCTACTCACATAAAATAGTGCGGTCCAAAAAATAATAATAAATATATATATAAAATCCTTGCATAATTGCTTTTCACAAAAATAATTAAGAGATGTGGCCTGGCGCCGAAGTCAATGTTGATGCAGGGCGTCGGTGTGACATGGTGAAGGCGTGGAATAGCCTGAATTCACAGGCCGCTCCGAGTTCCGGATTCGGCATTCACCGAACTATATACGAAAACTGACCGAACCACCATGCGACCTCGTTAATTCGGCCACCATTTGACAGACCTGTGTACAGCTGATGGAACAAACCAGAGTAATAGTTCCTCAGAAAAAATAAACCCAAGCAAGAAAAATTACTAGGATTAATAGCACCTGGTTTATCTGTTGTAGCAACATGAAGAAAGATTACTCCCAAAATTGGGACTAGATCTGCACACCCATTGCGTAATGGGCGATGAAGCGACAGTATGACGATGCTGGCAAAGGTTGGCTCACCGAGGCAAAGCCCCTGGTCCAGCTAATGTGACGAAGCTGGTCGTCTGGTGACACCAAAGTCTTCAGAGTAGGCTGATGAAGAGATGGCGAAGCCACCAGTCTAGGACGAGGTAATGGAGCGGGTCAGTAAGGAGACGTTGTAGCTACTATGTCAGCCGAGGTATTGAAGCAGTTCGGCGTGATGTACATCGGCTTGAAGAAGCAACAGTGCGGCCATGCCGACGCTGGTCATAACTTGTGACACGGTGAAAGCCGGATTGATGAAGTGACCGAGCGGCGATGTTTGCATGCCTGACCCATGCAATCCGTGGGGTGATGGTGCTGGTGATAATTTAGTATTCGTGATGCCGAACTCTTGTTCGTCTTGCCGAGCCGATGATCCGATAAAGTTGGGCTCGTCTCGATGAAACGACGATCTTTCTAGCGCAGGTCGGTAAACCTGGAATAAAGGCTGGTTTGACATCGGCGTGACGGCGAAGATTACCTCTGAAAAGGAGCAAAATTTGTGAGCATGTGTTCGTAAGCAAAACACAATACCCTACAAAGAGATTCTTTCAAAAAGGTTGTCCAATATCCCGTTCATGAAGAAATATGAACTCGGGTCAGATTCGTATTCACGCAGAAAATAGATCCAAAAAGTGATGCACTATTCGGAAGGTTCCCGGAGTATGGACGGTCAGATCGAGGTGGTAGATATAGGAATTCTGCAACCGATCAACGGTTGGATCTGCCAAAGGACGTCCGAGATAGATGCTGGACACCACGCTCCAAACTCGTCCAGATTCCCATCCAGATTCGACAGGGCTCCGGTATATCGGAGAACGGCGGAGACTGCTCCATCGAAACGCGACGAAATTTTATAGTTTTATTGTAGACTCAATTCCACACAATTCCACCGAAGGAATCGTCAAAGCGATGCTCGAGGAGGTGGTGGTAGCGGATACAAGTTCGATGTTCGGAAAAATAGCACGGTCGCCCGAGGGCAATGTTGACATTGAGCCCCCGAGCTGCATGATCATGATAGAGATCGGAGTTGATGTTGATGAAGGCCCTCGTCTGAACATGATGATTGGAGGCAGGGCATAGTCCTTGGTCAAGCCAAGGTGACCAGTCGAGCCGGTGATGAAGACGCTGACGTTGCAGCTGATCTGCAGGCGAGCCATTGATCTTTTGCCGATCACACATGACTCTCAATGAAAGCACCATTGTCGGTGTCAAAACTGGCAGATCTCGGGGTAGGGAGTCCCGAGTTGTGGATTCTCGGATCAATGGTAACAGGAACAAAGGAGACGATGTTTTACCCAGGTTCAGGCCCTCTTGATGGAGGTAAAACCCGACGTCCTACGCTTGTTTATACTGATGGAGTATCAAGTACAGAGTTGATCTACCGCGAGATCATATGTTGTGATTTAAAACCCGAGGGTATGATGAATAATGTCATAATAATCTATCAACTAGCCTGGCCTTGGCTTATATAATGTACCGGAGGCCTAGGATAATAAGAGTCCTAATCGAAATACGTTGGTGGAGAGGAGTCCTTGTCTTGATCATCAAGTCTTGTGGAATATTCCTTGAATGCGACATGGGCTGCCCGAAGTGGCCCATGAGTAAACCGCCATGGGGGTCCTCGCCCCGATCCACCTAGTCGAGAGACGACGTGGTGAGTACCCCCTAGTCTAGGACACCGTCAGTAGGTTCCCCCCCTTTCCTAGTCCAACTAGGAGGGGAAGGAAAGGGAAGAGGGAGAGAAGGAAAGGGGGGCCGACCCCCTCCCCAATTCGGATTGGGCTTGGGGGGTGCGCCCCTCCACTTGGCCTCCTCCTCCTCTCTTCCACTAATGTCCATGAAAGTCCATTAACCCCCCGGGGGGTTCCGGTAACCCCCGGTACTCCGGAAAATGCCCTAACTTATACGAAACCTTTCCGGTGTCCAAACATAACCTTCCAATATATCAATATTTATGTCTCGACCATTTTGAGACTCCTCGTCACATCCGTGATCACATTCGGGACTCCGAACAACCTTCGGTACATAAAATCACATAACTCACAATATATATCGTCATCGAACGTTAAGCGTGTGGACCCTACGGGTTCAAGAACTATGTAGACATGACCGAGACTCATCTCTGGTCAATAACCAATAGCGGAACCTGGATGCTCATATTGGTTCCTACATATTCTACAAAGATCTTTACCGGTCAAACCGCATACCAACATACTATCGCGCCTACTGATGCTGCACCACATCAGTAGCGGACTGAACAAGTGCAGTCAGTATTCGGTAACTAAATTGCAACGTTGCATGCATGTGTGTTGGCATAGGGCCAGGCGTGCATGTGTGGGCCGGAGGCCGTCTAAGTGTAGCCCATGGAGGGAAGCTACATATGTGCGGGACACCGATCAGATCAGTAGCGTGTGATGAATGAAAACCTTCCCCTTCCTCCAAGTCTTCCCCTCACCTACTCTGCGCTCTCCTTCCTATCCCCAATTTCACAGATCGAGATCCAGGGCATTACAATCTAGTAATCATGGCCTTCCCTAAAAAAATTCCCCCACCACCCGCCACCGCCGCCCGCCGTGTTCCCTCGATCAGGCGATAACACCCACCGAGCCAGGTGCGAGCCGTCCCGGCGAGCTCGCTCGAAATCCTGCTCGAGGTTCACCTCGATCCGGAGTGCGACCATGACACCGTCCAAGCCCTCAATGCAGACCCGCCGTGTGCTGGATGCGATGACGGAGACCACGGACAAGATGCAGGGTCTCCTCGAGACCATCCTCCACCACCTTGACGCCAGCCAGAAGACCGTTGACGAGCACCATAAAGCGCAAGTCGCCTACAACGATCAAGTCTCCACCGAGCTCAAGCACTTGGCGAAGCAAATCGGTTTGACACAGGCGGATGTGGATGAGGCCCGCAAATCTCCTCCGCCTGTAGATCCTGCCGCGGCTAGCAACCTTGGGCATCTGCGCCCGGGACGTCGCCGACCTCAGGCTCCTTCCACCCTGCTCCAGCACCTCCGCCTCCGGTGACCCGCCCACCCCCCGCCACCACCACTCTACACGGAGGGCGCAGCCCAATTACTGTTTGCCCGACTCGTCAACGACGAGTTGCCCCTATTGCTGCAGAACTCGCCCACAACATACGAGCGGGGGGCTGAGCACTACACCAAGTCGCCCATGCACGACTTCCCCCGCTTCGATGGCGACGCACCGCGCATCTGGCTGGAGTGGTGCCTCTCTTACTTCGAGCTCTACCGGGTGCCGCAACACAATTGGGTCACTACCGCCGGCCTGTACATGGATGGGCTCGTAGCAATGTGGCTTCCGGTGTACCGACAGATGCACCCTGCTCTGTCGTGGCCGTCATTCCGAACAGCGGTGGAAGCAGAGTTCGGACCTGAAGAATTCGAAGCCCAAATGCACCAGCTAGTGCAACTGCGTTAGGCAGGGAGCGTGCAGGAGTACCGTCAGCAATTTGAGACCTCCATGTACCACCTATTGTCTTTGGATCCAACCTTGAGCACGCATTCTTCATTTCCCAGTTCCTCCTCGGTCTGAAGGACGAATTGCGTTTGGGTGTCCGGTTGCAGGCCCCAACAAGCATCACGCGAGCGGCTGTGTTCGCAAGGATTCAGGAAGAAGAACTGGAAAAGCAACGGTTGCAGCGCCCGCGCATCATTCCAGTTGGCAGACCACCTCCAGCAACACCCAACCCCAACCAAGGGCGTGCAGCGCCTCCCCCACGATCGGGCGGTGATGAGTATGCAGGCGAGCGGCAGCTACGGGAATTTTGGCGAGCCAACGGACTCTGTTTTTGCTGTGGCGACAAGTAATCCTGCGAACATCAGTGCAAGCGCGCCGGACAAATTTTGATGATCGAGGTTGGCGATTTTTGCTGCAGTTGCTGGATGCACCGGCCCTTTCGGATCTGGAGTGCTGTAACTCATCACAGTAGGTGATTTCAGGCGAGGATGTGCTGTCCACCATTCGTCTTCGCGCACAAGTTGGAGATCAAGTGATGGTGCTTTTGGTGGACTCGGGCTGCTCTCATAGCTTTGTTAGTGAGGCGTTCATTCAGCACATAGCAGCGAAAACACAAGCACTGCCGCCCATCTCTGTTCGGGTAGCAAATGGTCAACATCTGCTTTGTAACAAGATGGTTAAGCAGTTGGCGTGGAAAGTACCAGGACACACATTCCACACCGACCTACGGGTGCTGCTGCTAAGCATGTATGATGCCGTTTTGGGCATGGATTGGCTATCTGACCACAGCCTGATGAACTGCCACTAGAAACTGAAGCGAATCTCCTTTCAAACAGAGGGCAAAACGGTGCAGCCACAAGGGGTTCGCACCACTAATGTCTCCCCCATGGCTGGACTGGATGCTTATGAACTCCACAGGATGGAATTCGCCAATGATATCTGGACGGCAGCGCTGGTTACTGTCGAATCGCCAATGAAGGAAAACACTGAACCAATACACCCAATATTCAGAAGGTGCTATCTGAATATCAAGATGTGTTTGCTGAACCAATATCACTGCCTCCTCATCGTCAGTATGACCACGACATACACCTGGAGCCGGGCACGACGCCCATCAACATCGAACCGTACCGTTACTCACCAGCGCAGAAAGATGAGATCGAGAAACAGGTGCACGAGATGTTGCAGTCGGGGGTCATTGCTCATAGCATGAGTCCGTATGCCACCCCGATCCTGTTGGTGAAGAAAAAGGACGGGAGCTGGCGCTTCTGCGTCGACTTTCGCTGACTGAATTCTACTACAGTGAAGAACAAATTTCCACTACCAATTGTGGATGAACTTCTGGATGAGCTCGCAGGAGCACAATACTTTTCCAAGATCGACCTTTGCGTGGGGTATCATCAGATTTGTATGCGCGAGGAGGATGAAGCAAAAACTGCATTCAAAACCCACCACGGGCATTACCCTTCAGGGTGATGCCGTTTGGCCTTTGCAATGCACCGGCCACCTTCCAATGCTTGATGAACAATATATTTGGTTGCTACATCCGTAAGTTCATCATCATTTTCCTTGACAACATATTGCTCTTCAGTATTGACCTGCAGGAACATGAACAACATCTGCGTCTCACGCTCGAGTTGCTCCGCGAGCATCAACTGTTCGCCAAGGATTCGAAGTGTTCGTTCGCCCAGAAGAGCATCGAGTACCTGGGACACGTCATCTCCAAGGACGGAGTTGCCATCGACACAAGCAAGACGAGCGCCATGCAAGCTTGGCCGGTGCCCTCCACACCAACTGAACTGCGGGGTTTCTTCGGCCTCACCGGCTCCTACCGCAAGTTCGTCCCGCACTACGGCATCATCGCGAAGCCACTCACTCGGCTCTTGACCAAGAAAGGATTCGAGTGGAGCGACAAGGCCCAGCAGGCATTCGACATGCTCAAACAAGCCATGGTGAGTGAGGGAGTCCTGGACTAAGGGGTCCTCGGGCGTCCGGCCTGTTGGACATGGACCGCACTGATGGGCTACGAAGATACAAGACCGAAGACTCTCACCCGTGTCTGGATGGGACTCTCCTTGGCGTGGATGGCAAGCTTGGCGTTCGGATATGAAGATTCCTTTCTCCGTAACCGACTTTGTATAACCCTAGTCCCCTCCGGTGTCTATATAAACCGGAGTGCTTAGTCCGTAGGGACAATGATAATCAGATAGGCTAGACTTCTATGATTTTAGCCATTACAATCTCATGGTAGATCAACTCTTGTAACCCCCATACTCATCAATATTAATCTAGTAGGACGTAGGGTTTTACCTCCGTCGAGAGGGCCTGAACCTGGGTAAACATTGTGTTCCCTATCTCCTGTTACCATCAACCTTAGACGCACAGTTCGGGACCCCCTACCCGAGATCCATCAGTTTTGACACCGACATTGGTGCTTTAATTGAGAGTTCTGTTGTACCGTCATCAGGAGGTTCGATGGCCCCGTCAATCGTCTACAACAATGTCCAGGGAGGAACCTTCCTCCCCGGACAGATCTTCATATTCGATGGCTTCCACTACAAAAAAAGACACATCCGTGACATTTTGGGCCGAAGGAATTTTTTTTCTATCATACATATGACACTTCTATGATGATAATTGTGACAAAACCCGGTATCATCATAGATGTGGTGGGCTCCTACTTCTATGACAAAAAATCATGACAGAAAATGGGCTTTTCGTCCTGGGCGGGCCGGAGACGCAGCTGCATGAAATTCTTTGGGCCGTCCATGACTGAAAAAACCGTGGTAGAAGCGAGGGGGAGGAAAATTTCGGGGAGTTCCCGGTTACGGTAGGAGGTCGGGGGCCGAGCGATGCGTGTTTCTCTCGTACACGTACACGCGTGTGTACGAGGCGTTGGCTCTAACTGAACCCGAGCGAGGCGTTGGGCTCTAACTGAACCCGAGCGATTGCACTGCAGGCTACGCATTACTGAACCCGAGCGATCGATCGATGGTTGTTAACTGAACCCGATCGAGCAATTCCTTGGCTACTGCTGCTAACTGAAGCCGATCGATGGGATGAACAGTGAGCATTGCGGGAGGGGGGGGGGTGGATGAACAGTGAGCGGTGGCGTTGCCTTTGGATGAACAGGACCCCGTGGTGTGGTGGAGGGCTGGATGAACAGTAGACGGTGGAGGGGTGCCCGTGGAGGGGTGGATGAACAGGACCCCGTGGTGTGGAGGGCAGGATGAACAGTAGACGGTGGAGGGGTGCCCGTGGAGGGGTGGTTGAATAGGACCCCATGGTGTGGAGGGCTGGATGAACAATAGACGGTGGAGGGGTGGTTGAACAG